>NC_133532.1:65138401-65336788 GCF_048544455.1 Silene latifolia | reverse complement strand
CAAAGAAATACACAACTAATAACAATCTAAGACAATCAAATCAAGTTAACACCGTCCCCGGCAACGGCGTCATTTTTGGTCGGACTCACTTGGAGATTTAGTTTTCGGTTAGTTGTCGTTAAGAGCACCTAGACCAAAACAATATTTATAACTTCACAAACAACTCTACTATTAGTAAAGAGGCAAGTATAGGTCGGATCCCAAGGGACGGGTATTGATGTAGGATTTTCGATTGCAAGTAGCGGTGTCTAGGGGTGTCACGATTTGGGGTTGAGATGAGGAGATCAATAAACTAAATAGCAATAAAAGTAAACAAGAAAGATGATTAAAAAGAGATGTAATCAATTGATTAAAAGCACTAGGGTGTCATGGGGTCATAGGGGATTCATGGGAATTGATCATACAAACATATTTTCAAATCATAAGCAAGCAATTATTGTTGTGATGGATTGAGTTGGTTTATATCTTACAATCCTTGGAAGGTTTGGGTCCCGGAGCCGAATCGATTAGATTGTACAACACCTACAAGTTGACTTAATCCTCCATACTCAACTATATGCATGGCCTAATGAGACTCGAGTTGGTTTATATCTTACAAGTCTCATTGAAAAGGTAAGTGATGGGTAAAAAATGCAAGGATTCATAGGCTCGCATTTCATCAAACATAACATGTGCATAAGTTGAAATCACAACAAGCAAGCAAATAAACTATGAAAACATATTAAATTAAGCATGAATCATCCCCCATGTTGGTTTCCCCTAATTACCCATTAACCCTAGTTAAGGAAACTACTCACTCATTATCAAGTTTGACATGTTAACAAGGTTATCAATCACATTAACAAAGCAAAACATGATGAATAAATGAAGATGATTAACAATAATTAAAAAGGGATTAAGAGGATTATACCTACTAATGATTCCAATAATAAAGCAAAGAATAATAGAAGTACTTGATGATTGATTGGAAGGTTGTCAATCTCCCAATAATAACCCAAATAATCTTCAATTACCCAAAATAAAAGATGAACAAAAGAGAAATTAAGGAAATGAGATTTGTATTAATATTTGATTAGAAGTTGATTACAAGATTAAGAAGAGATTAGAATGATATAAACTACACTAAAGATTGATAAGAAAAACATGATTATCTAATTAGACTAATGGGGTATTTATAGTGGGGATTAGGTACACAAATTAGGATTTACTAAGGGCTTAAATGACGATTAAGTCCTTGAGGAATCGCTCCTCTCAAAAGAGATGTCGGTCTCCTTTTTGCCGGTCTTTCATAAATATGCGCATCTTTCATGGAGGGAAGAAAAGGTCGTGTGGGCCTGTAAGAGAATCCGGGCGTCCAAGGTGTCGGGACGGGCAGATTTCCTGATGGCTGGACGAGCGGATTGATAGGCTGGACGGGCGGATTGTGGCGTTGTTGGACGGGCGTCCCTCTGGCAAAGACGCTCTGATTCCTCACGTCTTGGACGGGCGTCTTGCCTAGTTGGACGAGCGGATTGTGTCACAGCTTTCTTTTCTTCTTTTCTTCTTCCAATAATCCTCCGGGATTTAGTCGGGGATGCAAGGATTTCTTCATCATTGCCCATCTACTATAATATTTACAAAGGCCTTCTAGTCTTGTCTTCTCTTTGATGCTTGGTCATTAGATTCGATCAATTTAGCTCTATTTTCCCATAAAAATGCAAGGTTTGCACTCCTCTCCTACCAAGGAAACAAAACCTCAAAGAATATGCAAAACAAAGGACTAAAGATAGTAAATGACCCAATTATGCACTAAAAAGCATGGGAACGAGGCTAATTCGAGGACTAAATATGCTCAAATAATGGTCACATCATCATCACTGAGTCGTCACGCTGTTTAGCTGACATTAGATTATCTTATGACTTTTATTTCAGTTGTTCTTTTGAGTTGTTTTGAGACTCTTAACTTTATTACCTTCTTTTAATTAAATTGTTTCTTTATTGTTTTTGTGATGCGTACTTCCTCGAGCAACCGAGATGGTAGCACCCATATATGCTAAGGTGGTCCTTGGTACGGCACTTTGGTATATTGAGGTTTTACAAAGTGGTATCAGAGCGATGATTTTGGAACCTAAAACAAATGAACAAACTGAACGTAGGACGTCTAATAAAATGAACCCGTGTAGAAATTATTTGGAGTTACCGCAGTGTTTTGGGAGAAGTCCTAAGACCGCATTATGGCCCTTACTAGTTCGAACCGGTCACTACGGGGTGTCGTAGGATCGGTATATGTTATATGTTGTATTCGTGTTTTATAAAGTAATGAGCATGTTGGGAATGAGATGATATGATTCGGTTGATGTGTTATGAAATAGTGAAGCAATATGTATGGCATGAATTGTTTGGTCTTAAGTTGTTTTTATTATGATAGTAACATGTGAATAGGATGATTGGTGGTGTTTTGTCACCATGTTTGTTTAATTATTTATGTGGGGCGTCGTGTCAGCATGATTCGGCCGAGTGGGGGAAGGTACTCGATCGAGTAAGGGGAGCTTGACCGAGTACCGGTCACTCAACCGCGTAAGGGTGTGTGTCGTAGGCAATAGCTTCTGATGTGTGAGCACTCGATCAAGTAAGGAGGTATCTCGACCGAGTGGGGCTTACTCGACCGAGTACATGTACTCGGCCGCGTATGCTTTACGTGGCATTCTGATCAGTTTTTGGAAGTTGGGAACTAGACCGAGTCGTCTAGGTACTCGATCGATTAACCTCAACTAGACTGAGTATGTTTATGTACTCGATCGATCACTGTTGTGGGCGGATATGTTTTGTTTTGAGCCGTACGCTATATGCTTACGTTAGCTTTCATATATATCAGCTCAAAATGCCGCCCAGGAGATCCCATGCGTACTTAAAGGCTTCGGAGATGACCCTAGATGAGGTTTCTTGGTTGATCGAGCAACAAGATGCTCTTACTGAGGCCCTTAAGAATTTGGACAAAGCAAAGGAAGTGGTCATTGATGCCACTAAAATGAGTACCACAATATCTCACTTTAACCCCTCTACCTATAAGGGCACAGAAGCGCCTTACTTGCTCGACAACTGGCATCGTGAGATGGAGAGTGTTCTTGAGGTGGTGAACTGTCCGGAGGAGATGAAGGTGGAACAAGCTGCGTTCTACTTGAGGAATAAGGCTGGAGTGTAGTGGAATAGGGAGAAGGAGGGGGGTCGTGAGTACTATAAGAGTCAGGGTGAACCTGCTATTCCTTGGGCAGAGTTCAAGAAGGCTATGAGGGTTCAGTTTGTTCCTAAGCACATTAGGAATAAGGTGAGGGCCGAGTTCAGCACTTTCCGTATGACCTAGAGCATGACTGTGGTAGAGTACTGTAAGAGGTTCAACGAACTAGCACGCTATACTGATGATCTGGAGCTTAGCCCATTGAGTTTTGCTCTTCGCTTCGACCAAGGGCTGTCGGTGAAGATTCTAGAGAGGTTACCTGCTGGAGTTCTCAAGGACCTGAAGGATGTGTATGAACGAGCTGGGAATTCGGAGAGGTTAGTCGATATGGCTAAGGAAGCTAAGGAGAAGCTGGGTGAGAAGAGGAAATCCGACAACGAGAACAATGGGCAATCTGGGTTTAAGCGTGGTAACTAAAATCAAGCTAAGTCTTACTCTGGAGGGTCTGGATTCAGTGAAGGGTCGTCTTTTGGTGGTCGCGGTGGTCGTACCAGCAGTAGCAGCTCAGGTTTGACATGTTACAACTGTGGCAGAACTGGTCACAAGAGGTATGAGTGCACTAGCTATGGGGGCCTGTGTTTTCAAAGACAATATCAGGGGAAGTTTTCTCAGGGGCAGAGTCAGAGTATGGCCAGTAACAAACCAGCAGGGTCGTGGCCTAGTTAGGGGGGGGGGGTCAAAGCCACAACAAGAGTTACTTCAACCATAACAATGGAGGGGCTTATCAACGACATGGACGTAATGCTAATCAGAATTCGGCTGCTAAGTCTATAGTGCCAGAAAGCACAGTGTGGGGTGGAGCTCAAAATAATAGTGGCAAGTTTTTCATGATGGACAAACAAACAGTTGAGGAGGATGCGCAGGTCGTCAGTGGTACTTTTCTCCTTAATAATACGCCGACAATTATTTTATTTAATTCGGGGGCCACACATTCTTTTGTATCTAGGGGACATGCTTTGACTATGGGTTTGGGGGAGTATGAGTCTGTAAAAGATAATATTGTCATACTGTTGGGAGATTCGGTGTCTTGTGGGAGGTTCTATAAAGAGGTGTCTATGGTCATTGGGGAACTTAACCGTCCGGTTAATTTATTTGAGTTTCCTATAGAAGGGTTTGAGGTCGGGATTGACTGGTTGGGTAAGTATAAAGCTATTTAGATTGCCATCGGAAAAAGGTGACTTTGTGGGGTCATAAGGGAACTAGAGTATCTTACCGAGGGTTTGTGGTCAAGCCAAATTTTAAGGCTATTGCAGCTATAACCTTGAAATCTTACCTGAGGAAGGGGTATCCCATGTTTCTTTGTCATATTCAGGATAGTCGATTGGAGGAATCTACAGCAGCAGAGATACCGGTTTTGGATGAGGTCGTGGATGTTTTTCCAGATGAGATTCCAGGGTTACCGCCAAAAAGGGACATCGATTTTAGTGTGGATTTAAAGCCGGGAACGGGACCTATATCTAAGGTTCCTTACCGGATGGCACCGAGAGAATTAGAAGAGTTGAAGAAACAACTAGATGATCTGCTAGTGAAGGGGTGCATTCGACCTAGTGTATCGTCGTGGGAAGCACCGGTGTTGTTTGTGAAGAAGAAGGATGGTAGTATGAGACTAAGCATCGACTACATGGAGTTGAACCATGTCATGGTGAAGAACAGGTATCCGTTACCGCGAATTGATGACTTGTTCGATCAGCTAAGTGGGGCTGGGGTGTTTTCCAAGATTGATCTGAGATCAGGGTACCATCAGTAGAGAATTCGAGGTGAGGATGTTCCTAAGATAGCTTTCAGATCGTGGTATGCTCACTATGAGTATGTGGTGATGCCTTTTGGGTTGACTAATGCACCAGCTGCATTCATGGATTTGATGAATCGGATCTTCAGTCCTTTATTGGACCAGTTTGTGGTGGTCTTCATTGACGACATTTTAGTCTATTCCAAGACTAAAAAGGAGCATGTGAAGCATCTACTATTGGTATTGCAGAAACTACGCGATAACCAGTTGTATGCTAAGTTGTCCAAGTGCGAGTTTTGGTTGGAGAAGGTAGCTTTTTTGGGGCATGTGATTTCGAAAGATGTGGTGTCTGTGGATCCTAGCAAGATTGCAGCATTGTCAAACTGGGAAGCACCGAAAAATGTGGCCGAAATTCGGAGTCTCTTAGGCTTGGCTGGTTACTACAAGAGGTTTGTGAAAGACTTTTCTACCATTGCTAGGCCGATGACAGCTTTAATGATAAAAGAGAACTGTTTTCGATGGGATGAGAGTTGTGAAGAAGCGTTCCAAACTTTATAAGAGCGTTTAACTACAACTCTTGTGTTATCGCTACCTGAGGGAAGTAAGAACTTTAAGTTTTATACTGACGCTTCGAAGAATGGTCTGAGATGTGTTTTAATGCAGAATGGGAAGGTCATCTCTTATGCATCGAGACAGCTGAAAACTTATTAAGAGAACTACCCTACTCATGACTTAGAGTTGGGAGCCGTTGTGTTTGCTCTAAAGATTTGGAGATACTACCTCTACGAGGCAACTTTTAAGGTGTTCTCAGATCACAAGAGTTTAAAGTACATCTTCACTCAGAAGGAGCTGAATATGCGACAGAGGAGATAAATGGAGCTGTAGGGGATTATGATATGGATATAATCTACCATGAGGGAAAGGCTAATGTTGTAGCTGACGCGTTGAGCAGGAAGAGTGTGCATTCCCTATACAATGCTTTGTCACAAATGCAGCTGAAAGATGAAGTGACTAAGATGGTTATGCATATGATTTGCAGAGGGGACACCATCAGTGATTTGACACTGGAACCATAGTTTTATGATAACTTGAGACAGACACAACTGCTTGATCCAAAGATTCAAGAACGGAGAGAAAGAATAGGTAACAGCAAAATGTCGAGATTCTCGCTTCACGAGGATGGGAGTGTTCGGTATGATGGTAGATGGTGCGTTCCTGAGGATGTAAAGATGAGAAAGACAATCATGACTGAGGCTCATTGCACTCCTAATTCAGTGCATCTGGGTGGCAAACTGTATAAAGACTTGAAAAAGACCTTTTGGTGGCCTGGGATGAAGAAAGATGTCGCGGAGCTACAACAAATTGTCACTTGCGCCACGAATTATGCCATAGGAATTTATAATTTGTGGCTAAATTCTGCTTAGCCACGGAAAAAACTTATTCATTATTATGGAAAAAAGTTTATGCCACGGGATAACTTTTCTCGTGGCAAAAAGTCACTTGCACCACGAATTAGGCTACACCCGTGGCAAATAATCATTTTAGCCACGAGTTATATCACACGTGGCGAAATTTTATTAGCCACGAAATGTCCCGTGGCAAAAAGAAATTTTAGCCACGAACAAACAAACATCCGTGGCGAGTATCTTTTCCGACTTAAATTAAGATATTTTCATTTTAAGGTAAACCTAAAAATTGCTTGATTAAAAAAAATACAAAATCTGAATGAAATTTAATCAAATATAAATAATATGAAAATACATTTAAATATAAAATTTTGGAAACACTTTTTATTAATTTAAGGAAAATTACAAATAACCACCACGTATTTGCGTATTTTTACAAATTACCACCCCGTATTTGTATTTTTACAAATAACCCCCAAACTTCAATGTATACTCCCTGATCACCACCGTATTTTAATCCCGACTCCCGAGTGTCGCTTTTCATATTTTCCGTCTTCTTAAGATACGATTTACGCTAAATACCCATATTGCCCTTTGCAAAAACTAACTACTCCCTTATTACTCACAAGAATACACCATCGATCAATTACAAACTTCTTTCCCACAAACCCTAAATCCCCAATTTATTCCCAGGGAGCAACTCATTATCATTCACCAGTACCTTCTCCTTGCTCTTCGCTTTTTTTTTTTCTTTACCCTTGCTTACATTAACATCAGACTCTTCCCTGTCCTCCAACACCAATTTTCTTCTTGGTTGTAGTTTGTCAATTTTTTTCAAAGGGGAGACGGAAACGATAGAAATTTCAATAGAGTTGTTCACAAATCTAGGGGACCTCCTAACATGATCAGCCGACTCAAAATTGAAGCCTCCAACCATCTTAAAATTTATGGAAATTAATTACCCTAATTAGCAAATACGATAAAAGGTTGAATTAAAGAACTTACTGATGATTTTTCGTCGTATTTTTGAAACCCATAACCTTCAACCTATACAATTATGGGTCGTTCATTGTGTTCTTAAGGAGAAGCTTTGAATGATTTGGAACGACTCCATAAATGTGCAGAGGAGCTGGTCTTAATAAATTGGGGATTTAGATTTTTTGGGAAAGAAGTTGATTGTTTAATTGATCGATGAAATTGGGACTGGGAATAAATTGGGGATTTAGGGTTTGTGGGAAAGAAATATGGAATTGATCGATGGAGTATTCTTGTGAGAAATAAGGGAGTAATTAGTTTTGTAAAGGGCAATATGGGTATTTAGCGTAAATTGTAACTTAAGAAGACGAAAAATATGAAAAGTGATACTTGGGATTAAAATACGGTGGTGATCGGGAAGTACACGTTGAAGTTGGGGGTTATTTGTAAAAATGGAAATACGTGGTGGTTATCTGTAAAAATATGCAAATACATGGTGGTTATTTGTAATTTTTCCTTAATTTAATTAGTATTTTTTATTGTTTTATTTACTTTAATAAGAAATTTTTAAATTTTATAAACTTATATGTAAGCAAAGAAAAGTTTATCGTCTAAATTTTTTTATATTTTTTTTTACAAATCTCAATTATGTTTTGTAGGTTTTTAAAAACATTGATAATTTAACAAATTTGTTTTAATATATAATTTTGTTTAATAAAGTCGTGAATTTTTTTTTTTTTTTTTTTTAAATTTTTAAATTAAAATTTTATAATCTTGAATAACAATCTTAAATGATCGCATCACATTTAAAGACATAGCATATAAATTTAAATAAATAAGTTATTTACCATATATCTTAGAGAAATATAAAATTAATATATTGTCAAACCATTTCATTCAAAATTAGATTTACAACTTTGTTTGTGAGATATTTATAGAAACATTTGAATTTGATATAAAATTTAACTTGTTGAGAAAAAAAATTGGGAAAAGTTTTTTAGGAGTGAAAAAGAAACAAAAATTAGATTACAAAATTGATTAAATAAAATAAGTGTGCTAAAAATGGAAATAAAAAAATGAACTCTCCCACAAATCAATTAAGAAAAAAATATATTGGAAAAATTATCAATATAATAATTCAATAGGTGAATTTTTTCATTGAAAATGAGCGCATAATAGGGAAAATATAGAAATTATAATAATTTAAAGTAACAAGTGCAAATAATGTGAAATTTTTGAGAAAAGAAACGATAAATCATAACAAAGAGAAATCAGTTTAGGAAAATAAGTGATTCTGTTTTACGACAGTCTTTTTCGTGTTTTTTGGGTACAAAGTGACTACTTTTTAGTTAATAGTGAACAATTTGGGGAAAGAACACCATTAATTATAAAAAACGGTCATTATTTTACAAAAAAATGGTCATATTTTCATATCGTAGGTACGACGGTCATACTATAGAATTTGCATAGAAAAATATACGAAAAAATGAATACAAGAGAAATAAAATAAAGAATGTTGATAAACTAAAGAAATAAAAAATGTTAGGAAAACAGGATTAAGTTTACTTTTTGGAGAAAATGGTTTTGCTGACTTCAAAATAAAAATGACGTCAAAATTATAGTCGGAAGGTTAACATCGAAAATTTGATTGTTTTGCCCAAAATAATAATTTTCTCTTATAAATTTGTAAATCATGTAACATTTTTGTAATTAAATAGTATTAAAGGTAAATTTTGAAAGAAAAAAAAAATAACTTAAAAGGATTCAAAGTGATAATTATATCAACAAAGTTAACTTTCAATTTCGGTAGCACATCAAAAGAACTTTATCGTTAAGCGTGCTCAGGTGAGAGTAGTGTTGAGATGGGTGACCTCCTGGGAAGCCTCTCCGATGTGCACGGATGAATGACTTGTGAAAACATGTTAACGTTCAAATGAATCAATTTAACTAGCAAAACAAGTACCTAAATTGTCACGGTTCCATATATGATACAATATACATTGTGGAAAAAAATTATTTTACGTTTTGTTAATTTAATTTTCATATATATTGTTTGCCACGGGAAATTTTTTTGGCCACGGGAGTTATTAGCCACGAGAGAATCCGTGGCCAAAAATTTAATAATAGCCACGTTCTTGTTTTTCCCGTGACTATCTCTTTGCCACGACCACTTGCGTCACGGAAGGTATTCCCATGGCAAAATGATTTAGCCACGGAAATTTAGCACTTGTGCCACAAATTTAGCCGTGGCTCAAGTGCTCATTTGTAGTTGTGGATTTGTAGTTAGATATTTGACTTCTCAGAGGGTTAAGGGTGAACAAAGAAGACCGCAAGGTAAGGTTCAGTCACTTGAGGTACCAGAGTGTAAGTGGGAATCCATTTCAATGGATTTCATCGTGGGGCTACCGAAAACTCTGCAGGGCAACAACATGATTTGGGTGATTGTGGATCGAATGACCAAGTTAGCTCACTTCATTCCAATTAAAGATACATGGAGTAAGTTGAAACTGGCTAATGGTTATCGAAAGCATGTGGTAAGGTTTCATGGGGTGCCGAAAGACATAATGTCAAATAGGGATGCAAGATTCATATCACGGTTCTGGCAGGAATTGCAGGAATTAATGGGTACTACTTTGAAGATGAGTACAACATTCCATCCTGCGATGGACAAACAAAAGAACGAACTATAAAGACCTTGGAGGACATGTTGAGGGCTTGTGTGATGGAATTCGGTGGTAGCTGGAAAGATAGGCTGGATTTGATCGAGCTCTCATATAATAACGGCTATAATACTAGTATTGAAATGACACCTTTCGAGGATTTATATGGACGGAGGTTTAAGAGTCCCATTTGTTGGGATGACAGTGTGGAGGTCGTGGTCCTAGAAAAATGGTCTAGGAGATGATTGAATAAATGAAGTTGATTTGGCAAAAGATGAAGGCGGCCCAGGATCGACAAAAGAGTTATGCAGATTTGCATCGCCGAGCGGTGGAGTTTCAGGTGGGTGACAAGGTCCTTTTAAAAGTGTAACATATGAAGGGTGTCATGCGATTCGGCAAGAAAGGAAAGCTGAGTCAGAATTATATTGGACCGTATGAGATTCTAGATCGTGTAGGCTAGGTGGCAAATCGATTGGCCTTGCCACTGGCGCTTGATCGGGTGCATCATGTTTTTCATGTGTCTCAACTTCGGAGGTATGTGACTAATCCATATCACGTAATTGAGGTTGAACATATTTAATTGGATGAAGCACTTACTTATGTCGAAACACCGAAAGAGATCTTCGATTGAAAAGTGTGCAAGACAAGGAAAGGCGACACTGTGTTACTTAAAGTGTTGTTGTCTAATCATAAGGTTGAAGAGTCTACATGGGAAGCGGAGGAGGCTATGAAAGAGCGTTATCCTCATCTTTTCGATTAGCTATTGTTGGTTATGGGGTCGTAACCGGTTTCTTAAGGGGGGGTGGGGGTAGGAGATAACTGCTTGTGCTTTAGGACAGTTTTAGTATTGTTGAGTTTATCGATCCGGTACTTAAGAGGGGGAGGGGGTAAATTAAGTACCCTTTTTTAAAATTGTAAACTTTTAGAGCGAAAATAGTGTTCTCGTTCAATACTGAAACAGTACACAGGCGAATTGAACAGTCTCGGTGACTGTTCAAACAATACGAATTGTGATGTACTGGTCGTATGCTTCAGACGAGAACTCTACAACTAAGCAAGAAATAAAACAAATAAAGAGAAAAGATACGAGACACAAGATTTTTAACCTGGTTCGACCTACTCTCTAAAGGTCTACGTCCACCCTCTCTCTTATTAATATTTTTTTTTATAACCAAACCTGATTAAAAAGAAAACCCCCACGATCAACCCCGATCGTGCGACTCGAGTACAACCCCGTACCCCAAAAACACTCTCTCACAAAAGTGAAAATTACAATACAAATTGTCTCCTTATATGGTTCAATGAATTAGAACAATGAAGAACAAATTTAGCCTTATGAGTATAAGAACTTGTGCACTCAAGATCAATCCAAAAACACACGGCTTTCTTAAAATATTTTGCAAAAACAAAAAAGACGTTTAAAACAGATTTGCAAAAATTCTTTTAACAAGTGTTGCACGAGAATGATTTTTGCAGAAATCTTTTTGGACTCTTAAGCTCTCAATCTTTTTTGTTAAACAACTTGATGTACGTGCATTTAGCATATATAGGTAAAAACTTTAACCAAATCATTCCTCCAAGTTAGGTAACATAATATCTTTTGTATAAAATCTTTTGATAAGATTATTCCATAAGATATTTAATTACCTTTAACAAAATCCTAACAAAAATAAAAGATATTATTTTAGCACAAGTTAAGAAGCTTCAAAAATCATCAGTCTTTAAAAGATATGTTTCGAAATTCCTTCTTAACAAAATCTTTAATTTCTTCTCAAAAACTTTTTTCTGTCAAAAATAATAAGCCGTGATTTATTGGACCGAATAAAAGAGTAAACACACATTTTATACTCTTACATTTTTCTAGACACAGTCCAAGACTTGATCCAGGCTTCATCCGTCTTCTCTTTCGAACAAATACGATATACTTGTGGACCTGTCATACACACGTCTAGCACATACTATTAATTCAGCGGGGATATAAATATAATAGAAGAGGAAACATTAAGATCAGTATATAAATTAAACCACAAGTTTCCGGAACGCAAAAAGGAAAACACCATAGTCAAAGGTCTAAATCCAAGTAGCTACTAAGCACTATAAGTCCGCTAATCTTTCCCCCTCTTGACATCATCAAAAAGGAGAATGAAGGTAAAAAAGAGTTAATGCATCCATCCATTGTCAAAGAGACAAAGAAGTAGCTACCGGACAAAGTCAGATAAACATCATCATAATAAGTACAAGACAATCTATGAGAGTACCAACAGATAACATATTCAACAAAATGATGTAGGCAAAATAAAAAGGGGCAAGGCAAGGTAAGGATAAGGTTAAGACAAACAGGCTACGATATGTGAATGGAGGTAAGTTAGGCAAGTTTGTTGTTGATAGCCACCATTTCTTTCACAACCATCACGAGGCCACAAGCCACTTCCTCCGAGAAAACCAACCGAGAACAAACAATGTCAATAGTCCCATGAGATGCATCATAACCCTGTCCACGCAAGCCAATAAACAACTCGAATATGCAGCGGAAATAGAACAATTTCCCTTAATTAGAATACACCCGAGGAGTTATGGTACGACGAATGCAATTGAACACAAATTGGTAAGTACCATCAAGGATCCGGGAACGAATGGATGTTTTATACAAGCTCTTGGGTCAAGGCCATTCACAAGCTTCAAGCCCACCCTTTTCACTTTTTTTTTTTTTCACAAAGCTTTCGTTTTTTTTTCCGTTTCCTTTTTTTTTTTCCTCTTCATCACAAGTTTCTCAATCACACCCCCTTTATGACTTTGGCAAGCAAATAGTAGAGGCATCAGGTTGTGTGTCACGATTTTAGGGCCCCTCGATTTCCGTAACCAGTTGCTCGGAATGGTTACATAGGGTAGAGATGGTGGTTGGCTAGGTGATGGGTTTGAGTAAAGGAAATGGATTTTGGGTTGAGCTGGAGTGTTTGAGTTTTATGGTGAACAAGGAGGGAGGAGTGTTTAAATTGGGTCGGTACGTAACTGGGAAAAAAGATGGAGGCTTAATATGGGTATTAAGGTCGCTGGAGGTAAATAGGGTAGTTATGGAGATATGGGTAAGGCTAATAAGAATGCGGTAATTATATGTATTTTGCCAAATGTGTACATGAATATGTAATCATAGTAACAACTCAAAAGACATGTCAACGTATTACTAGTCTATTTGAAAGAAATAAACGACTAGAGTAAGTAGACTACAACCAAGCTCAATAACGAAAAGGAGAATGTACTAACTCAATATCACAACTACTCCATTCTAGTCAATCATCGAGGAATTAATTTTAGGACAAAATTGACTATGAGCCACTATTCAATAGTCCTAATTCTAATCGGATTTTCTCATATTGTTCCTTAGCCAAAGGTTTAGTGAAAATATCGAACAACTGATCTTCAGTTTTACAAAATTTTAAGCATATGTTCCCTTTTTCTATATGATCATGAAAAAAGTGATGAACGAGATATTTGAAAAACTAAAAGCACTCGTGTTATCATATGAATAACCACACACTTAATTATCATACCTCAATCCCGTAGTTGTTGTCTTACCCATAGGATTTGAGAACCACAATGAGTATATGTATTCACTTCCTTTGGTGGCTATGGTTGAGCTCTTCTGATGAATATTGGTCAAGATGTGATCCAAAGGATGCGAGCTTTTGATGCCTCCAACGTCGAGGAACAAATATCTCTGGTTTAGGCGTATATTGAACAGTACAGGTATCTGTTTAATTCTGCTCAGTTTCCCTGTTTGTGTTTCCTGATTCGTCTGAGCCACTGGATGTGTGGTTTGTATCTGCATTAAACCGCTTGTCTGTCTGTTCATGAACAGCTGTGCTCGTAAATTTCTCTTGATTGAACAGTTCTCTGTTCTGTTCAGTTCCCCCTGAATTTGTGGACTCTTCAGCGCCTGTTCCTTGTAATGACGAGGGTTCTTCTTCTAAATCAAGGGGATCATCATCTGCCAATCCAATCTCGAAATCATCATCATCCTGTAATTGAGCATTAAGAACATTAGTTTCATCAAAGATTATATGCACACTCTCTTCAAAGCAAATGGTTCTCTTATTGTAAGCTTTATGAAAACCGCCTTATCGCTTCTTGGATCAAAATTTTCCAAATTATTTTACCCATTATTGTGAACGAAACATTTTGATTCAAAGCAGCGGAAATGTGATATGTTTGGCTTTCGCCCATAAAGAAGCTCATAAGATGTTTTCTTAAGGATAGCTCTAATAGAAGCACGATAATGAATATAAGTCCGCTAATCTTTCCCCCTCTTGACATCATCAAAAAGGAGAATGGAGGTAAAAAAGAGTTAATGCATCCATCCATTGTCAAAGAGACAAAGAAGTAGCTACCGGACAAAGTCAGATAAACATCATCATAATAAGTACAAGACAATCTATGAGAGTACCAACAGATAACATATTCAACAAAATGATGTAGGCAAAATAAAAAGGGGCCAGGCAAGGTAAGGATAAGGTTAAGGTAAACAGGCTACGATATGTGAATGGAGGTAAGTTAGGCAAGTTTGTTGTTGATAGCCACCATTTCTTTCACAACCATCACGAGGCCACAAGCCACTTCCTCCGAGAAAACCAACCGAGAACAAACAATGTCAATAGTCCCATGAGATGCATCATAACCCTGTCCACGCAAGCCAATAAACAACTCGAATATGCAGCGGAAATAGAACAATTTCCCTTAATTAGAATACACCCGAGGAGTTATGGTACGGCGAATGCAATTGAACACAAATTGGTAAGTACCATCAAGGATCCGGGAACGAATGGATGTTTTATACAAGCTCTTGGGTCAAGGCCATTCACAAGCTTCAAGCCCACCCTTTTCACTTTTTTTTTCACCAAAGCTTTCGTTTTTTTTTTCCGTTTCCTTTTTTTTTCTCCTCTTCAGTCACAAGTTTCTCAATCACACCCCCTTTATGACTTTGGCAAGCAAATAGTAGAGGCATCAGGTTGTGTGTCACGATTTTAGGGCCCCTCGATTTCCGTAACCAGTTGCTCAGGAATGGTTACATAGGGTAGAGATGGTGGTTGGCTAGGTGATGGGTTTGAGTAAAGGAAATGGATTTTGGGTTGAGCTGGAGTGTTTGAGTTTTATGGTGAACAAGGAGGGAGGAGTGTTTAAATTGGGTCGGTACGTAACTGGGAAAAAAGATGGAGGCTTAATATGGGTATTTAGGTCGCTGGAGGTAAATAGGGTAGTTATGGAGATATGGGTAAGGCTAATAAGAATGCGGTAATTATATGTATTTTG
Organism: Silene latifolia; assembly: GCF_048544455.1. NCBI lineage: Eukaryota > Viridiplantae > Streptophyta > Magnoliopsida > Caryophyllales > Caryophyllaceae > Silene > Silene latifolia. The sequence continues at coordinate 65,321,500 of NC_133532.1, read as the reverse complement.
CCAAATGTGTACATGAATATGTAATCATAGTAACAACTCAAAAGACATGTCAACTTATTACTAGTCTATTTGAAAGAAATAAACGACTAGAGTAAGTAGACTACAACCAAGCTCAATAACGAAAAGGAGAATTTACTAACTCAATATCACAACTACTCCATTCTAGTCAATCATCGAGGAATTAATTTTAGGACAAAATTGACTATGAGCCACTATTCAATAGTCCTAATTCTAATCGGATTTTCTCATATTGTTCCTTAGCCAAAGGTTTAGTGAAAATATCGAACAACTGATCTTCAGTTTTACAAAATTTTAAGCATATGTTCCCTTTTTCTATATGATCATGAAAAAAGTGATGAACGAGATATTTGAAAAACTAAAAGCACTCGTGTTATCATATGAATAACCACACACTTAATTATCATACCTCAATCCCGTAGTTGTTGTCTTACCCATAGGATTTGAGAACCACAATGAGTATATGTATTCACTTCCTTTGGTGGCTATGGTTGAGCTCTTCTGATGAATATTGGTCAAGATGTGATCCAAAGGATGCGAGCTTTTGATGCCTCCAACGTCGAGGAACAAATATCTCTGGTTTAGGCGTATATTGAACAGTACAGGTATCTGTTTAATTCTGCTCAGTTTCCCTGTTTGTGTTTCCTGATTCGTCTAAGCCACTGGATGTGTGGTTTGTATCTGCATTAAACCGCCTGTCTGTCTGTTCATGAACAGCTGTGCTCGTAAATTTCTCTTGATTGAACAGTTCTCTGTTCTGTTCAGTTCCCCCTGAATTTGTGGACTCTTCAGCGCCTGTTCCTTGTAATGACGAGGGTTCTTCTTCTAAATCAAGGGGATCATCATCTGCCAATCCAATCTCGAAATCATCATCATCCTGTAATTGAGCATTAAGAACATTAGTTTCATCAAAGATTATATGCACACTCTCTTCAAAGCAAATGGTTCTCTTATTGTAAGCTTTATGAAAACCGCCTTATCGCTTCTTGGATCAAAATTTTCCAAATTATTTTACCCATTATTGTGAACGAAACATTTTGATTCAAAGCAGCGGAAATGTGATATGTTTGGCTTTCGCCCATAAAGAAGCTCATAAGATGTTTTCTTAAGGATAGCTCTAATAGAAGCACGATAATGAATATAACAAGTGTTCACGGCTTCTGCCCAAAATTGAGCCTTTTTCATGATAGAAATAGTTCAGAAGTCTATTCTATTTCCAATTTCCTGAGAACGATGTTATCTGAACAGTTCACTGGACTGTCTGACAGGCTTCGTGGTCGGCCGCTTTCTTAGCTTAGATTTCGGTTACTTGTCGTTAGGAGTACCTAGACCAAAACAATATTTATAATCTTCACAAACAACTCTACTATTAGTAAAGAGGCAAGTAAAGGTCGGATCCCAAGGGACGGGTATTGATGTAGGATTTTCGATTGCAAGTAGTGGTGTCTAAGGGTGTCACAATTTGGGTTGAGATAAGAAGATCACTAGACTAAATAACAATAAAAGTAAACAAGCAAGATGATTAAAAAGAGGTGTAAACAATTGATTAAAAGCACTAGGGTGTCATGGGTTCATAGGGGATTCATGGGAATTGATCATACAAACATATTCTCAAATTATAAGCAAACAATTATTGTTGTGATAGGATCGAGTGGGTTTATATCTTACAATCCTAGGAAGGTTTGGGTCCCGGAGCCGAATCGATTAGATTGTACAACACCTACAAGTCGATTTAATCCTCCCTACTCAACTATATGCATGGTCTAATGAGACTCGAGTTGGATTATGTCTTACAAGTCTCATTGAAAAGGTAAGTGATGGGTAAAAAATGCAAGGATTCATAGGCTCGCATTTCATCAAACATAACATGTGCATAAGTTGAGATCACAACAAGCAAGCAAATAAATTATGTGAACATATTAGATTAAGCATGAATCATCCCCCATGTTGGTTTTCCCTAATTCCCCATTAACCCTAGTTAAGGAAACTACTCACTCATTATCAAGTTTAACATGTTAACAAGGTTGTCAATCATATTAACAAAGCAAAACATGATGAATAAGTAAAGATGATTAACAATATTTAAAAAGGGATTAAGAGAATTATACCTAATGATGATTCCAAAATAATAAGCAAAGAATAATAGAAGTACTTGATGAATGATTGGAAGGTTGTCAATCCTCCAAATAAACCCAAATAATCTTCAATTACCCAAAATAAAGGATGAATAATAGAGAAGTTAAGGAAATGAGATTTGTATTAATACTTGATTGAAAGTTGATTACAAGATTAAAGAGAGATTAGAATAATATAAACTACACTAAAGATTGATAAGAAGAACATGATAATCTAATTAGTATAATGGGGTATTTATAATGGGGATTAGGTGCACAAATTAGGGTTACTAAGGCCTTAAATGACGATTAAGTCCTTAAGAAAATTTGAGGAAATGCTCATCTCGAAGAAAGATGCGAGTCTCCTTTTTGCTAGTCTTCCGAAAATATGCGCATCCCGAGTAGAACAAGAAAAAGCCGGGCCGCACTGGAGAACAGTCCGAGCGTCCAAAAGGTCGGGACGAGCGGATTGTGCAGGCGGTGGACGAGCGGCTTGGTAGGTGGGACGCTCGGATTATGGCTCTTGGACGAGCGTCTCGATGCTGTGACGAGCGGATTCCAGTCTAGTGAGCTTTTTCTTCTTTCCTTCTTTTCTTCTTCCAACAATCCTCCGGGATCTTGTCGGAGATGCAAGGATCTTCTTCATCATTGCCCATTTACTTCATTATTTACAAAGGCCTTCTACTCTTGTCTTCATTTTGATGCTTGGTCATTAGATTCGATCAATTTAGCTCTATTTTGCCATGAAAATGCAAGGTATGCACTCCTCTCCTACCAAGGGAACAAAACCTCAACGAATATGCAAAACAAAGGACTAAAGATAGTAAATGACCCAAATATGCACTAAAAATCATAGGAACGAGGCTAATTCGGGGATTAAATATGCTCAAATATTGGTCACATCAAATATCCCCAAACCGAACTTTTGCTCGTCCCGAGTAAAGAGGTGGTAAAACTAGGACCCTTATTTAAACTAACCTACTAATATAGCCGATATGAGACAATTAGCGGGTCTCACTCCGCCCCTTCAACTCACAACAATACAACCATGAGGTAGAATGCCTTCTTGCAAGGCAAGGTGGGTCTTGCCAAAATGGCAACACATCCAATCATTAAAGCACACAAAATCAAGTAATGGATGCATCTTCAAAAGCAATAGCCACTTTCCTCATCTAAGTGGCGGAAATTATCTAAAGGGGAAGCGATTCAAGGGTACACACTCTTTCATAGATATGGTTTCTTCAAACTACTAAGCCTAGAAGGATAACAATAAATCACCTCCAAATTGTGTTAAGCTAGGGTACTTTTGTCCTCAATCGTTAAATGCTTTTGTCAAGAATAGACTCCCTATGGTGTTAGAAACACTGGAGGATCGCGGAATTCCTCCTCTTGCCTAGACAAGAAGAAGGGTCGTCCTCTCTCTACCATGCACAAATATGATATGATGGATAAAGGGATCAATAGGATTTGAGTTTCATTTGGGAGTTTGCTTTTGTTGTTGTTTTTCCCCTCAATTTCTTGTGGTATATAACATTTGAGAACACTTTCTTTTTGCCATTTCTTTTGATGTTTGGCATTTCAATACTTGACAACTTTCAACTTTTGCATTTTCTTTTGAACATTTTCAAAGTCACACCAATTATTAACGAGGGTGCCTTATATTTGAAGCATAGGAGTTTTTATTTTTGGTACTCCTGTTTTCATTTGATACAATTTGTGCAAACTTTTAAACTTTTCATTTCATTTCTTGAACTCAAATTTTGAACAATTTATTTGTGCTCATTCCCTTTTTGATGACAAAATTGTGGTAGAACATGGATGATGGTTGCATGGTTTCAAGGGTCACCTTGGAATAAACGGTAGCCAAGGAGTTATCACACCACAAGGTACTCTTGACTAGGCCTTAATCCATGGGTCAAAGGATACTAGCATGACACATCCTAGGGTGTTTTACAAGTATTTTAACAAGCAAAGTCTTAAGAAGAAAAAGCATCTACTAGGGCCTATGTACCATGCGGTCTTCAATATCCTCATGTCTCGGATGTGGCGTAGTCGATCAATGTGAACAAGGATGAACAAACACAATATATACAAAACAATATATATACAAGACTACATTACAAAGGGAAATGAACTTATTTTTGGATTTTCAATTTTTCAAATTTTTTAGTTTTTTCGAAATTTTTTTGATTTTTTGGATTTTGTATAAAAGTCAAGTTAGAATTTCCCATCCCCACACTAGTATGGGCATTGTCCTCAATGGCCAATACGATAGGAAATTATGCAATGAATATGCATGATTTTAAAACTAAATGCAAACTACACTAAACTACACTACATGATGCATGTGTTTTTGTTATGGCGGAGAACATAATTTAGATTAGCTCCAAATGCATATGCATGGACTTCCCCAAACCAAAATAGACATTATTTCTAATGTCAAGAATTTCGGGGGAGTTCATGCACATGGAATGCAATGCATGAAACTTAAAATTGTCATTTTGGATTTTTCAAGTCGGGAACAATAAAAATGAACACCTTAATGATGCCAAGGTGTTAGTCCTCCAATGTTGCTAGGATTCCAAAAAATCAAAACAAATATGTTACAACAAGTTATCAAAGCATCAAATTCTTTTCATGAAAATTAAAAAGAGAGGGGATAAAGGAAACTTCACTTAAGCCTTGATGGGTGCCTCTTGCCCGCTCCATCTAGCTATGAAGTGGTCTCTAGAGATCACCATCATCCCCCTCAAAGTCACTATCCTAAGCTTCTTTGGATGCATCACTCGTATTGAAGTCCATGAACTTATCTCCCTCACTATTGAGCTCCACCGTATCTCCACCGCAAGACTTATCACTCCCTTCGCTTCCTTGCCCATTTGCTCCTTCGTTGGCCCTTGCCGAGTTTGGGAAGATAAAGTCCATTTGAGCCCAATAGGGAAACATTCCCTCCTCGCTAATATTCCCTTGTTGAACCAAACGGTGGAATTGTGGGTATAGAGCATAGTAGCTATCCACGGCGGCTTCATATTGACGGAGATGCATGTCTTGGAGAATCCCCGTCACAAAATTATCTCGAGGAAGGATGAAGGGGTTAGGGTGATTGTAGGGTTGATATTGAAAAAATTAGGGAGGTATCTTGATCTTTTCATTTTGTTGTTGTGGCTCGTGTTGTTATTGTTGGTTGGAGGTGGTGCTTGATTTGCTTGGTTCGGGTTCGTGGGGATGAGGTATGACGGGATCGGGGATAGAGGGCCCCTCCTTGGTGAAATTTTCGGTAAACCATTCATTGGCAAGTAGATAGGGTTGCTCCCTTTTGTTATCCATTTGATTCTCTTTTCAAAACCCTCGTGGGTTATCCAATAATGTTGCACAAGAATTAGCTCCTCATTGATCCTTGTATTTCCCAGAAGGGGAGTGTACTCATTGTTCTCATTGAACCTTGGATTGAAGTGTTTCGCGAGTCTTGCCATTGACGATATGCTTCATCCCATCGTCGTCCCCATTTCGAAACTTAGCCCATTTCTCAAGGAGTACAAGTGGTGCATTGAAATGATATCCACTTCTTCCTTGGATCTCAAGATATGATTCCATGAATACGAGATCGAGCTCATTCACAATCGTCGTATCTCGGCGTGCAAGAATAATTCCGGATAAGAACCGGTAAGTGAGCCTTAGAATAGGGTTTTAGATGTGAAATGCCAAACATTCCTTGATATACAAAAAGTCTCGACCGGTCATGGCTCTCCACAATGGTGCTACACTATACTTCTTTGGTTTTGATGTTCGGGTAGGCGAAACATCCAAACCGAGCACATTTGCAAACTCAACAAGAGTCATCATCCTTGTTACATTTTCCAATCTAAACCCTATGCAAATCGTTTTGTTCAAAATTGTGAGCTTTAAGAAACTTAAGAACTCAAGAACAAGAGGTCGGTAGGTTTGCTCATGCAAGTGAAACAAGGTAGAAAGACCGAACAACTCAAAAATGGCTTCCGTTTGATGGTATATTCCAAGCTTTCTTAATGTTTTATGGCATAAAAATTTGGTAGGAAGAATATTCTTACCGAGTAGTCGGTGAAAGACAAGCCGTTGAACATCGTTCACAAACTCAATGTTGGAAAAATCGTCGAGCTTGGTGAGATCTACGATCTCTTCATGTTCTCTCCTTAGAGTGTTGAGGTGAGAAGTAGATGAACTTCCTCTCACTCTTGGTCTTCTTCTTTCCCTAAATAAAGATCCTCTTGGTCCCATTCTTGGATTTTAGATTTGGAGATTGATTTGTTGAAATATGGAGATGCTCTTTGTGAATTAGATCTTGCTTTTGAATCTTTTTGAAACCCTAGAATTTGGGGGTTTTTATTTTTGTGGGGTGAATGACTGCTTGAGATATGCTTTGGAGTCATAAGAGAGGAGGTTTTATATTATAAGTGGAAGGAAGGATGAGGTGTCACGAATTGTGTGGTGGGGGAGAATTTAAGTCGCGAAAATCTGGAATAAAAGACGCAGGGAGACGAGCGGATTCGACATCGGGATGCTCGGATTTTCTGGGCATTAGGACGAGCAGATTCTATGCGGGACGCTCGGATTCCTTTCCAGGGAAAAATCCCAGATTTTGAAGTAGCCAGGACGAGCGTATGCTAGTCGGGACGAGCGTCTTGCTGTAGTAGGATGAGCGAATTCTATAGGAGACGCTCGGATTCTCTTCCAGCGAGGAATGCCAGAAATTTCTGCTAACGAGACGAGCGGATTCCTGATGCGACGGGCGTCCAGATCAAGACGAGCGAATTAGCTCTAGAGACGCTCGGATTTTGGATCAGAACAAAATAGCTGCTTGTCAGCTCTCGTAGGACGAGCGGATTCCCTGTCGGACGCTCGGATTCCTTGCTTGGTCGGGCGTCTTCATCACGAGACGCTCAGATTTCTCCTGCTTTTCCTTCTCTTTGATAGAAATGTTTCTCCACACTTGAAAACTAGTTCCTTCATTCATCAAAATGATTAGTGACCCTCCCTCAATTACTCTCATGGCAAGAATCATGTTTATGATAAAAATGCAATAAAATTAAAAGTACAAGTAAAAAGGGTTAGTATATTTACAAGTGGTGGTTTAGGGAGAACTCCACCAAACTCTCCTTTTGATGATCTCTTCAGGGATGAGGAGGCCCGAGGTAGGTGACCTCGACTTTTCTAATAAATGCTCCCTCATAATATGGTTTTAATCTTTGGCCATTGACCTTGAATTTGCTTCCATCTTCTGATTTGATCTCAAAGTCTCCATACTTCCCTACCTCGGTGATCACATAAGGACCCATCCATCTAGAGTTCAACTTCCCGGGAAAGAGTCGATATCGGGAATTGAATAGAAGGACTGTATCTCCTTTGTGCAAGGCTTTTTGCTTAATTCTCTTGTCATGAAGCAACTTTGTCCTTTCCTTGTAAATCTTGGCATTCTCATAAGATTGTAGTCGGAATTCTTCCAACTCTTGAATTTGTACCATCCTCTTTTGACCTCTTAATTTGAGATCAAGGTTGAGAGCTTTAATTGCCCAAAAAGCTTTGTACTCTAACTCAATTGGAAAATGGCATGCCTTCCCATAGACAAGTTTGTAAGGGGAAGCTCCTATGGGAGTCTTATAGGCCGTCCTATAAGCCCAAAGAGCGTCATCAAGCTTCATGCTCCAATCCTTACGAGTCTTGTTGACAACTTTCTCAAGAATTTGCTTGATCTCTCTATTTGAAACTTCAACTTGACCGCTTGTTTGAGGATGGTATCCTAAACCGGTTCTATGTTGAACGTCATATTTGGTCAAAAGGGATGTGAGCTTCTTTTCGTGAAAATGCGTTCCTCCATGATTTATGATTGCTCTAGGGACCCCGAATCTTGGGAAGATTATTTTCTTGAAGAGCTTAGTGACCGTTTTTGCATCATCGGTTAGGGTGGCAATTGCCTCCACCCATTTTGAGACGTAGTCTACGGCCACAAGGATATATTTGTTCCCCTTGGATGTCACAAATGGCCCTTGGTAGTCGATCCCCCAAACGTCGAAGATCTCCACCTCTAGTATGCCCATTTGTGGCATTTCATTCCTCTAAGAGATATTCCCCATCCTTTGACAAGCATCACAATAAAGGATGAATTCCCTTGCATCTTGGAACATCGTAGGCCAAAAGAAGCCCGATTGAAGAATTTTTGCAATGGTTCTCCTTGCTCCATGGTGTCCACCGTAAGGTGATGAGTGGCATCCTTCCAAAATTCCTTGAATTTCCCATTGAGGGATGCACCTTCGGTAGAGCCCATCACTACACTCCTTGTAAAGATTTGGGTCATCCCAAAAGTACCTCTTTACTTCGAATAAGAACCTATTCCTTTGGTTGTAGTTTAAGTTTGGAGGGAGTACTCCTCCAAGGATATAGTTGGCGTAATCGGCAAACCATGGGGTGATATGTCTCTCAAGTTGTGTTTGAATGGCCATCAAGATATCATCGGGGAAAGAGTTATGATCGGTGTTTCTCGTTCTTCATCATGAGACCGGATCCTTGACAAGTGATCCGCCACTACATTCTCGGCTCCTTTCTTATCTCTTATTTCCAAGTCGAATTCTTGAAGAAGCAGAATCCATCTCAACAACCTTGGTTTTGCCTCTTTCTTTATCAATAGATGTCGAAGAGCACGGTGATCCGAAAAGACAATCACCTTGGATCCAAGTAAATAGGAACGGAATTTGTCCAAAGCATAGACAATGGCAAGGAGCTCTTTCTCGGTGGTATCATAGTTCACTTGGGAAGAATCAAGAGTCTTGCTTATACAGTAGATAGCATGTAGAGCCCTTCCTACCCGTTGGCCAAGAACCGCTCTAACGGCGTAGTTACTAGCATCACACATAATCTCGAACGGTAGTTCCCAATTTGGTGGTTGAATGATCTGTACGTGCCGAGATTAGTGCTTCCTTAATTCTATTAAAGGCTTCAACACACTCATTAGTGAAATGGAATTGGGCATCTTTAAGTAAGAGTTTAGTGAGGGGTTTCGCGATTTTTGAGAAATATTTTATAAAACGGCGATAGAAACCCGCGTGACCGAGAAAACTTCTCACCCCTCTAACATTCACGGGAGGTGGGAGTTTCTCTATCACCTCAACCTTAGCTTTATCGACCTCGATGCCCTTTTCCAAGATTAAATGACCAAAACATTTCCTTCATTGACCATGAAGTGACACTTTTCCCAATTCAAAACGAGACTAACATCTTCACATATTTGCAATACAAGAGAAAGATTATGCAAGCATGAGTCAAAGTCTTTTCCATAAACGCTAAAATCATCTATAAAAACTTCCATTATGGTCTCTAGGTAGTCGGAGAAGACACTCATCATGCATCTTTGGAAAGTAGCGGGGGCATTACACCAGCCAAAAGGCATTCTCCTATATGCAAAAGTATCATAAGGACATGTGAAGGTGGTCTTGTGTTGGTCATCCGGGTGTATAGGGATTTGAAAGAATCCCGAATACCCGTCAAGGTAGAAAAATAACTTGTTGGAGGCTAGCCTCTCAAGCATTTGGTCAATGAATGGTAAGGGGAAATGATCTTTTCTTGTCGCGGAATTCAATTTTCGATAGTCAATACACATACGCCAACCGATGATCTTCCTTGTGGGTATTAGCTCATTCTTTTCATTTGTCACTACCGTGGTACCTCCTTTCTTAGGTACCACTTGAACGGGGCTAACCCACAAAGAGTCCGATATGGGATATATGATTCCAGCATCAAGTAATTTCATAACCTCTCCTTTAACAACTTCTTGCATGTGGGGGTTTAAGCTCTTCCTCTAGATGAATTCTATGCATACAAAAGTTGGGACTTATCCCCTTAAGGTCATCTAGACCATAACCTATAGTCTTTTCATGTTGTTTCAACACACCTAGCAATTTTCCCAATTGGTTTTCATCAAGTTTGTCATTAACAATCACGGGTTTGGTCTTAGATTTATCAAGATAAGCATACTTCAAATTTGGGGGAAGGGGTTTTAAAGTTGGAACTTGTACCTCACTTTCCTCCATTGAAGGTTCATTGTGAACTTGCTCCATTTCCATTAAACACTCTATTCTCATGGCATACTCAACTTGTTCTTCAAGCTCACTAATCTCATCATACTCAAACTCCATGATAAATCCTTCATGCTCTTCGGTTTGTATGATGTCTTCTATGATTGCTTGCTCTTGTTCCATGGGTTGATATGCTTCCACAAGGATGTTATGTACTAATTCGGATTGCTCATGAGTAAGTTATTTTTTAGCTAGAGCGGCCTTAAGAAGATCTACCTCCAATTCCAAATGCATATTTTTGGCCTCACTTGCTTCCAAGGCTTCCAATGCTTGCATGGGGTCTTTGAAGAAAGGTATACTCAAGTGGTCCTCAACAAAACAATCTATAATATCCATCTTACAAAATATCGAACAACTTGGAAACAATAAGAACAAACCTTGAGGAGTTTTACTTCCCCAAGGCAAAGAAAGACACAACTAATAACAATCAAAGAAAATCAAATCAAGTTAACACCGTCCCCGGCAACGGCGCCATTTTTGTTCGGTCGCTTTCTTAGCTTAGATTTCGGTTACTTGTCGTTAGGAGTACCTAGACCAAAACAATATTTATAATCTTCACAAACAACTCTACTATTAGTAAAGAGGCAAGTAAAGGTCGGATCCCAAGGGACGGGTATTGATGTAGGATTTTCGATTGCAAGTAGTGGTGTCTAAGGGTGTCACAATTTGGGTTGAGATAAGAAGATCACTAAACTAAATAACAATAAAAGTAAACAAGCAAGATGATTAAAAAGAGGTCTAAACAATTGATTAAAAGCACTAGGGTGTCATGGGTTTATAGGGGATTCATGGGAATTGATCATACAAACATATTCTCAAATTATAAGCAAGCAATTATTGTTGTGATAGGATCGAGTTGGTTTATATCTTACAATCCTAGGAAGGTTTGGGTCCCGGAGCCGAATCGATTAGATTGTACAACACCTACAAGTCGACTTAATCCTCCCTACTCAACTATATGCATGGTCTAATGAGACTCGAGTTGGTTTATGTCTTACAAGTCTCATTGAAAAGGTAAGTGATGGGTAAAAAATGCAAGGATTCATAGGCTCGCATTTCATCAAACATAACATGTGCATAAGTTGAGATCACAACAAGCAAGCAAATAAATTATGTGAACATATTAGATTAAGCATGAATCATCCCCATGTTGGTTTCCCCTAATTCCCCATTAACCCTAGTTAAGGAAACTACTCACTCATTATCAAGTTTAACATGTTAACAAGGTTGTCAATCATATCAACAAAGCAAAACATGCATGATGAATAAGTAAAGATGATTAACAATAATTAAAAAGGGATTAAGAGAATTATACCTAATGATGATTCCAAAATAATAAGCAAAGAATAATAGAAGTACTTGATGAATGATTGGAAGGTTGTCAATCCTCCAAATAAACCCAAATAATCTTCAATTACCCAAAATAAAGGATGAACAATAGAGAAATTAAGGAAATGAGATTTGTACTAATACTTGATTAAAAGTTGATTACAAGATTAAAGAGAGATTAGAATAATATAAACTACACTAAAGACTGATAAGAAGAACATGATAATCTAATTAGTATAATGGGGTATTTATAATGGGGATTAGGTGCACAAATTAGGGTTACTAAGGGCTTAAATGACGATTATGTCCTTAAGAAAAGTTGAGGAAATGCTCCTCTCGAAGAAAGATGCGAGTCTCCTTTTTGCTAGTCTTTCGAAAATATGCGCATCCCGAGTAGAACAAGAAGAAGCCGGGCTGCACTGGAGAACAATCCGAGCGTCCAAAAGGTCGGGATGAGCGGATTGTGCAGGCGGTGGACGAGCGGCTTGGTAGGTGGGACGCTCGGATTGTGGCTCTTGGACGAGCATCCCGATGCTGGGACGAGCGGATTCCAGTCCAGTGAGCTTTTTCTTCTTTCCTTCTTTTCTTCTTCCAACAATCCTCCGGGATCTTGTCGGAGATGCAAGGATCTTCTTCATCATTGCCCATTTACTTCATTATTTACAAAGGCCTTCTAGTCTTGTCTTCACTTTGATGCTTGGTCATTAGATTCAATCAATTTAGCTCTATTTTGCCATGAAAATGCAAGGTATGCACTCCTCTCCTACCAAGGGAACAAAACCTCAAAGAATATGCAAAACAAAGGACTAAAGATAGTAAATGACCCAAATATGCACTAAAAAGCATATGAACGAGGCTAATTCGGGGACTAAATATGCTCAAATATTGGTCACATCACTTCGATCTGGTTTTACTCATCAAATCCTCGTAGGTTTTCTCTTCTTCTTCTTCTTCTTCTTCTTGTTCTTCATCTGCACATATGATTAATGATGTTAGATATATCTTTATAACCAAGATGAAGAATACAACATAATAGGTAGTAAGCCAAGAGTTTAAGAATATACATACCAACTACCCTTTTATACTTCCCATGATATTTGTATAACGCAAGATTAAGAGTTGAGAAGTTCTTACCCTCCTTACTTGAAGTGTGAATAAACCTGAAACATTTTACCAATTCATGTTTCACGCCTCCACTTTGTAGGCTCTATGTGAGAGGCAAGAAAAAAAATATCGTCCCATATGCACCTTGAGCAACGAAAGTTATTATGATCAAAGCATGTTGTTCCCTCTCACTTTAGCCTACAAAACGAACTATGCTTTGGACTTGGGCACCCAAATTAATTTGGGTCCCTTTCGGTTAGTCACTTGTGCTAATAAGTCCTTTCAAATCCACATTTTCTTGACAATCTTAAAATTTTTTTCCAAGTGACCTAACCGCTTCTTACAAGCATTAAATACATGTCCTGTTTTACCACAAAATTTGCACATGATGTACTCATGTAGACCCACATACTTACGCTTGCGAAAGTCTCTTTCATTGGGTTCAGGTCTTTTAAAGCCAGCAGTACTAGAGTAGTTCTGTTTTGAACAGTCCGGACGTATGTTTACTTTCTGTTCTAGGACCCAAACAGTACGGTGTGGTGAACTGTTTTGTTTGAAGTCAGAATGAGAGTCATAACCTAATCCAATTTTATTAGTGTTCTTAGATTGATTAACTAGAAAGTTTAGCACAGTAACACTGATCCGGTTGATGTCGTCACTCATCCAATCAAACACATTTATAATACTCAACAAACTACTAGTTAGCGGTAAGTCGAGGTCGATCCATGGGACGGTGTGCTTTGGGTTCTAAGTTTATCTATATCAATTTATGCTAGTGTCACAATTTGGTTGGGTTTGTAGTTGTGTTCTAGACTAATAAAAGCAATAAAGTAGAACAAGCAATAAAAGAAAAGATGTAAACAAATGGCTAAAAGTGCTAGGATATCATGGGGTCATAGGGGATTCATGGTGTTGATCATACAAACATGTTTACAAAGTTGCAAGCAATTAATGTTGTGGAGGAACCGAGTTGGTTTATGTCTTACGGTTCATAGGAAGGGTTGGGTCCCGGAGCCGAATCGATTAGATTGTACAACACCTACAAGTCGACTTACTTTCCTCCTATTCAACTTCTATGCATGGTCTAACAAGACTCGAGTTGGTTTATATCTTACAAGTCAAGTTGAGTAGATAAGAGATGGTAAAAATGCAAGGATTCATAGGCTTAGCATTTCATCAAACATAACATGTGCATAAAGTTGACATCACAACAAGCAAGCAATTTAATCATGTGAACATATTAGATTAAGCATGAATCAATCCCATGTTGGTTTCCCTTAATTACCCACTAATCCTAGCTAAGTAACTACTCACTCATCATCATGGGAAACATGTCATTAATGGTGTCAATCATCACAACAAGTATAAACATGATAATAGAATGAAGAAATGAACAATAAAGATTAAAGAGTAAAGTAATTATACCAAACTTGAGGTGATCCAAATAATAATGCAAAGAATAATAGAAGAACTTGATGATTGATGGAAGCTTGTCAATCTCCCAATAATAACCCAATAATCTTCAATTACTCAATAATAAACTTGAATAATAAACTTGAACAATAATTAAGGAGAGACTAATGTGTAATTTGTGGAAAGATTAAAGAGTAATCTATTCTAATCTACTCTAAGGACATATTTTCTAGCTAAAAAGATCCCCCCCCCCCCCCCCCCTCTTTGATTATTTACAAGTGGGTATTTATAGTAGAAATTAGGTGGATGCATTAAGGTTAACTAAGGGCTAAACTAGTAATTACACTTTTTAAAATGGAGCAGGGAGGAGCCGGTATTTCTTGAAGGAAGGGCGTCTTTCTCGGAGCTTGAAGAACACGAAAATGTGCTGGGCTGGAATCCGAGCGGATTGATGTGAAGACGGGCGGATTGGTGAAGATGAAGACGGGCGGATTGGGATGAAGACGCACGGGTTCCGTGCGTTTTGGACGGCCGGATTCCAGAGAATCCGCACGGGTTGGGCTTCAGTTTTCGTTTTCTCTTCTATTCTTCCCTTTCCTTTACTTCCATTTTATTCTTGTAGGCTTGGTCTTTAGTTCTTGCTTCCTCCTCATACTAATCCGTCAAATGTCGTCAAATAGCTTCCGAATATGCACGAAAGACGGGAATTTCCGCCTTATTAACTCCTTTCCTACAAAACATATAGAATGCGATAGAAAAGCAAATAGGAAGGTTTTGACGGATAAAATGCCCAAAGAATGTTATAATAATGTGCAAAATAGGCTCAATAAGGGGACTAAATGTGCGCAAATAATGTTCACATCAAATATCCCCAAACCAAACCTTTACTCGTCCCGAGTAAAGAGGTGACTAAAACTAGACCTTTATTTAAACTAACCTAATATCATATCCAATATGAGACAGTTAGCGGGTCTCACTCCACCCCTTCAACTCACAACAAGACAACCATGAGGTAGGATGCCTTCTTGCAAGGCAAGGTGGGTCTTGCCAAAATGGCGACACATCCAAGCATTAAAGCACACAAAATCAAGTAATGGATCCATCTACAAAAGAATAGCCACTTTCCTCATCTAAG
The DNA here is from genome assembly GCF_048544455.1 of Silene latifolia. Classification (NCBI taxonomy): domain Eukaryota; kingdom Viridiplantae; phylum Streptophyta; class Magnoliopsida; order Caryophyllales; family Caryophyllaceae; genus Silene; species Silene latifolia. The sequence continues at coordinate 65,306,285 of NC_133532.1, read as the reverse complement.
TGGCGGAAATTATCTACAACGGAAGCAATTCAAGGGTACACACTCCTTCATAGATATCTTTTCTTCAAACTACTAAGCCTAGAAGGATACCAATAAATCACCTCCAAATTGTGTCAAGCTAGGGTACCTTTGTCCTCAATCGTTAAATGCTTTTGTCAAGAGTAGACTCCCTATGGTGTTAGAAACACTGGAGGATCGCGGAATTCCCCCTCTTGCCTAGACAAGAAGAAGGGTCGTCCCTTCTCTACCATGCACAAAAATGGATACGATGGATAAAGGGATCGATAGAATTAGAGTTTCTTTTTGGGAGTTTGCTTTTGTTTTTGTTTTCCCCCCAATTTCTTGTGGCATATAACATTTGAGAACACTTTCTTGCCATATCTTTTGATTTTTGGCTTTTCAACACTTGACAACTTTTTGAATTTATTTTGAACATTTTCAAAGTCACCTCATATGTAGTGAGGGTGGCTTATATTTGAAGCTTTAGGAGTTCTATTTTTGCTCCTCTTTTCATTTGATGCATTTTTTTGCAAACTTTTTCTTTTCTTTTCATTTCATTGAACTCAAATTGATTTCTTTTTGTGCCCATTCCCTTTTTGATGACAAAATGTGGTAGAATATGGATGATGGTTGCATGCATGGTTTCAAGGGTCACCTTGGAATAAACGGTAGCCAAGGAGTTATCACACCACAAGGTACTCTTGACTAGGCCTTAATCCATGGGTCAAAGGATACTAGCATGACCCATCCTAGGGTGTTTTACAAGTATTCTAACAAGCAAAGTCTTAAGATGAAAAAGCATCTACTAGGGCCTTATATACACTTGTCAAGCTTCCCAAGTAGACGGTTTCGCAAAATTTTTCTAACATGCAAACTACATGCCATGATGCAACTACCATATAAACATCCTAATGCAAATGTTTCTACCAACTAATATGTCATATAAACTAAATGCAAGTCCTAACTTCACATTGTTTATACCGCATCAATCAAAATAAAGCCACATAATCTTTAACATAAAGAGGAAAAAAGAGATTGGAAAGATCATACCATGTGGTCTTCAATATCCTCATGTCTCGGATGTGGCGTAGTCGATCAATGTGAAAAAGGATGGACAAACGCAATATATACAAGACTACACCACAAAGGAAATGAACATGTTTTTGGATTTTTCAATTTTTCAAATTTTTATAGATTTTGTTTTTATGAAAATAAAAGACATATTTTTGTGATTTTTCGAAATTTTTCAATTTTTATGCATTTTGGAATATAAATTCCCATCCCCCACTTTATTTTGGACATTGTCCTCAATGTACATGTAGGAGTAGGAATAAAAAGCAAATACATGTTTTTGAATTTTTGATTTTATGGAAATTGAAGTACAAATGCAATGATATGATATGAATGAATGCATGCTCTAAATAAATGCAATTCTATATGAGATATATAACAAATAAATGCAATCTAAACTACACTAAGTGATGCATGATTTCTAGTAAACTATGGTCTCATATGATCAAACCTCCCCAAACCGATTTAAACACTATTTCTAATATAGAAATGAATAGGTTTGGCCATTAGTAACTATGCATGAATTCTAATTTATATGTAATTATACTATATGAATTATATTACAATGCAATTTATACTATATGGACTAACTAATGCAAATGCAATATGGAATATAATACAAATGCATGCAAAAACTACACTAAATGCAATGTATATACAAAAGAGAGAGAGAGAAAAAGATGGGTATCATACAAATGGAGGTGGTGAGGTAGGCCTCTTTCACTCGTCCTCGTCATCTTGATCATAGCCATAATGATGAGAGCTCCCGGCTTGATCATACCCTCTTGCTTGACCCCAATACCCTCCTTGGTCAAATTCTCCCCCTTGACTCGAGTACCCTCCACCTTGGCTAGAATGCCCTCCGTCGCCTCGACCCCAAGCTTGGTTCCCTTGATTAGGGAACAAGAGTTCCGGTTGTGCCCAAGAGGGCAAAGGGCCATTAGGGTCAACATACCCTTGTTGAGCCATGTTATAATATTGGGGGTAGAGGGCCAAGTAGTTGTCTTCCCTCCCTTCATGTACCCCTAGGTCCACTTTATTCATGAGTGCCATCAAATCGTTAATACCCGGGTTATTGGGGATTGCCGGCCTAAATTCGGTATACGGAGTAGGGTATGCTGGGATAGGTATGTGGGTTAATATCCGTATACTACCCTTTAATTGTAGGATTATAACGCAAAATTCATATGTAGTTTATAGTCATAAAACGAAAATAACAATGAAACGATAAAGATTAGAAATAACCTTCGGTCCTAGTGCAATAAGGCAATGAGAGATCAAATTAGACCTCCTCCTAAACGATGCACCCAAGATAGTCCGAGATATGCCCTTGTGCTAGATCAAATCCTCTAATTGCCTTTGCAATATTGAGAGGATAGTTTATGTGATTTGTGTTGGATGTGAGATCCGAATTTCGGGAGGCACAATTCCCAAAACCCTAATAATTTTAGCAAATGATGATTAGGTTAGAAGGGAGGAGAAACTCTCCCTCTTATTCCCTCTCATTCGGCCGTGGGTTTGATAGGGAGGAGTGGGCTTGTCCACTTCCTCCTTATTAAACTCGTGGTCTGATAAAATCCGCTAAGATGTATACGACGCGGTCCAATTATAAACTGTTATCGGTTATCGGAAATTAATGCATCAGCTAATAATACGGGTTAGCTGAATTATTAATACGTGTCCGACAAAACAGTATTGTATAATTATATTCAATATACATTTAATTAAATATAAAACGCTTATATTTAATTTTACGAATTAACTGGTTAATTCGCCTTTAGCCCATGATATTTAATCCGTATTAAATATAATATCTCAACATCACATTTTGACTAATTATTAGTCAAATAATCTCAGACTAACTGGTTAGTCAAAATTGGCATCTACATGACTGTATTTTTATACCGTCACATCACTCAAAACGTATCCTATAGGTGTGACTTTTAGGGACCAGTTGATCACCGCCATCTGTATGACAATAACGTCAAACTTATCTAGCAAGCCAACCGTTATTGATAAACGTGGATCAACTGATTATGATACAAAGTATACCCTTTGATCCTTTTAGAGATTTATCAGTCCTTGCACTAACTGTTAAGGACACCAACCCCAACAAGCTCCCACTTGTCCGTACAAGTGTATGTGCAATGACGTTATCCGCACTAACCGGAGGACACAACTCCAAAGAAACTCCCACTTGTCCGTACAAGTGTATGTGCGATAACCGATTCTCATATTCATTTAAAATTTCTCCCACTCAATGTAAAACAATTTGCGGATCCGGATCCACAAAGGTCGTATTTTACAATCGATCTGGATCTAGAGTGGTTTCCCCGACTAGAGAGTAACTTAACCGATAAAACGAATCCGTATCCGAGCATGGCCATGCATTTCGATTCTGACTCCTCGAGTGGCCCTGAGAAATATCGAGTACCCGATAAAGGCTGAATATTTCCTTCAACTCGAACTCCTTCCGATCTAAGCACGCATGAAATGACCCGAAAAAAAATCTACTTGGCCCCCTGTTACGGATGACCGTGAGAAAGAAACCAAAGTCACCCAAAATCTGCCTTAGTCTCAAGAGACAATCGATAGTTAAAAGAATCGACTCTTAGGATCACCATGGATGTCCTATCCACGACCGGGCAACGAATGTTATAAAACATTTAGGACTCCACGTCGATGTCACAATGGTGTCCTACGAAATATCCGTATACATCGCCTCTGTGATTGGTCACCACTTGTTGACTTATGGCTAGTTGAACCCACCATCAACCAACGTCACAAAATAATTGCCGAGTTATCACTCATGTGGGCAATTAAGGACTGAAAAATATAATGTTCGTTCAGTTCACTTTGTGGTGTTCAAAATTTGTCGTACAAATCCACATGAAAAACAATATATATAAAAATATCAATACGATAATGTTGTATAGAGTACAAAAGCGAATGAATCTAATCCATAAAAGAGTACTACAACTTAGGAACACGTTTAATTCCCATGGAATTAACGTGCCCTTCATGCTTATCTTGTCGTAATGCTTTAGTGAGAGGATCTGCTATGTAATCATCTCAGTAGCAATCTTTTCTATCACTACGCCTTTTTGCTCCACGTAATCCGGATTAGATGAGCTTTCCGTTGTACATGTCTAGACTTGTTGCTAGACTTTGGCTCCTTAGCCTGGAAGATGGCACCACTATTGTCACAATAGATGGTGATCGGGTCATTCGAACTAGGCACTACAGATAGCCCATGTAAGAATTGACGCATCCATATCGCTTCCTTTGTAGCTTCGACGCGCATAGTACTCGGACTCGGTCGTAGAATCTGTGTAACAGTTTGTTTCGAACTCTTCCAAATGATCAGCGGCCATTAAGAGTAAAAACGAATCCGCATCGAGATTTCGAGTCATCTCGATCCGTTTGGAAGCTAGCATCTGCAGAATCCGGTTCTTGCATAGCTTTTGTTCGCCTCCATAAGTCAATGCCCAATCTTTAGTCCTCCGTAGGTACTTAAGAATGTTCTTGACAGCCAACCAATGTGATTCACCTGGATGCTGTTGGAATCGACTTGTCATACTCAATGCATATGCCACGTCCGGACGTGTGCATATCATGGCATACATGATTGATCCTATTGCCGAGGCATAAGGTATCCGTGCCATGCGCTCTTTTGCTTCCGGTGTCTCTGGTGCCTGAGACTTGCTCAAATGCACCCCTGGAGACATAGGAAGGAACCCCTTCTTGGAGTTAGTCATGCTGAATCTCTCTAGGACTTTGTCTATGTAAGACTCCCGATCGAGAGATAACATCCGTCGTGATCTATCTCGATAGATACGGATGCCTAGAATTCTTTGTGCCTCTCCCAGATCTTTCATCCGGAAATGGTTTTTCAACCATACTTTCACCGAAGTTAAGAGAGGTATGTCATTCCCAATCCGGAGTATGTCGTCAACATACAATATTAGGAAGACAATCTTGCTCCCACTCGACTTGATATATAGACATGGTTCCTCGACGGATCGAGTAAATCCATTTTCTTTTATCACTTGGTCGAAGCGATGATTCCAACTCCTTGATGCTTGCTTAAGTCCATAAATGGAACGCTTAAGCTTGCACACTTTCTTAGGATGTTTTGGATCGATGAAACCTTCGGGTTGTACCATGTACAACTCTTCCTCCAAAAAGCCGTTTAAGAAGGCGGTTTTCACGTCCATTTGCCAAATTTCATAGTCATGAAAAGCGGCGATCGCTAAGATAATCCGAATGGAACGAAGCATGACTACGGGTGCAAAAATCTCATCGTAGTGCAAACCTGGCACTTGGGTGAAACCTTTAGCAACTAGTCGTGCTTTGTAGATATCTTGTTGACCTTCCACAGAATGCTTTATCTTGTAAAGCCATTTGCATTGAAGGGGACGAACCTTAGCCGGTAAGTCAACAAGATCCCACACGTTGTTCTCATACATGGAGTCCATCTCGGATTGCATGGCCTCAAGCCATAGCTTTGAGTCGAATCTGGTCATGGCACCTTTATAGGTTGCGGGTTCACTACTCGTTAAGAGTAGAATGTCATCTATGTCATGTTCCTCGACCGTACCAATGTATCTGTCCGGAGGAATAGAGACTCTTCCCGACCTCCTAGGTTCCTCAGAATGTTAACACGCAATGGGATTGAAGGAATAGGTTCCTCCAATAGTTGCTCGGTATTTGGTTCTGGAATCTCCGACAAGTCGAAGGTTCTATCACTCTTTGCATTCTCGAGAAATTCCTTCTCTAAGAATGTCGCACTAGCCGCAACAAAAACACGTTGTTCGGTTGGCGAATAGAAGTAATGACCACGTGATCCTTTAGGATAACCTATAAAGTATGTCTTGACCGATCGCGGGCCGAGCTTATCTTCAGGTCTCCACTTAACATAAGCCTCGCAGCCCCAAACCCGTATAAAGGACAAGTTAGGGACCGTTCCCTTCCATAGTTCATATGGAGTCTTGTCAACAGCTTTAGACGGACTTCGGTTAAGTATTAGAGCGGCTGACAAAAGAGCATAACCCCATAATGAATCAGGTAAGACCGTGTGACTCATCATGGATCGAACCATATCAAGTAGTGTTCGATTTCTCCGTTCGGACACACCATTCAAAGAGGTGTTCCAGTGGAGTTAACCGTAGGGCGATCCCACAGTCTTTAAGGTGTTGATCAAACTCGTGAGAAAGATACTCGCCACCACGATCTGAACGTAGTGTTTTTATCTTTCTACCAAGTAGGTTCTGTACCCTATTTTGGTATTCTTTGAATTTCTCAAAAGATTCACTTTTGTGCTTCATTAAGTAGACATAGCCATATCTACTTAAATCATCCGTGAAAGTGATGAAATACCTATAGCCTTCTCGTGCGGTGATTGACATAGGACCACATACATCCGTGTGTATGAGCCCTAATAGGTCGGCAGCAGCCGCATTCCAACACCTTTGAAGGAAATACGAGTCATTTTACCGATGAGACATGATTCACACGTGTCAAATGATTGAAAATCAAAGGCCGAGATAGCTCCATGTTTGATGAGCTGTTTTACGCGTTTCTCATTAATGTGTCCCATACGGCAGTGCCATAGATACGTTTGATCTTTGTCACCAACCTTTAACTTTTTATTCATTACGTGTAATATTTCCGTGGTCTGATCTAAAACATAAATTCCGTTCATGGAGACTGCCTTGCCGTAAATCATATCGTGTAATGAGAAAATGCAAGTATTATTTTCTATTACAAATGAAAAACCAAGTTTATCAAGTGCAGAAACTGAAATAATGTTTTTGGAAAGACTAGGAACATAATAGCAGTCACATAATGACAACTCAAATCCGCTAGGAAGCTGGATCACATATGTCCCCTTTGAGATGGCAGCCACTCTTGCTCCATTCCCAACACGCAGGTCCACCTCACCCTTTACGAGGGGTTCGATGTTTCGGAGCCCCTGCACATGATTACACAGATGAGAACCACAACCAGTATCAAGTACCCAAGTTCCGTAACTTGCGTGGTTAATCTCAATCATATGAATAAAAGTAGAAGAGAGAGAAGACATACCAACAGGTTTAACACGACCTGCCTTTAAGTCCTCATGATAAACAGGACATGTACGCCTCCAATGCCCAGTCATGTGGCAATGATGGCATTCCATGTTTTCTTTATTGCTCTTTGTCGCGCCTGATGAGTTGCTCGACTCACCAGGACCACTCTTTCCTGAACCCGACTTCTTAAACTTCGCCTTACCTATCGCTAGGTTTGCCCGAGCTTTGCCCTTACCCTTTCCTTTATTTGACACAACGAGAACATCCTGTTTCATGCTCCCACCGAACTTCATGTCCTTCTCGGTCCCGTACGAGGAGGGAGTGCAGTTCATGGGGAGTCTTCTTCAAATCATTCATATAGTAATTCGCTCTAAATTGCGAATAACCATCGTGGAGTGAGTGAAGAATGCGGTCGATAACAATGTTCTCGCTGATGTTACAGTTAAAGGTCTCCAGTTTCTCGACATTCTCAATCATGCTGAGAATGTGTGGGCTAACCGGTTGGCCCTTCTGGAGTCTCGCATCAAAGAAGCGAGTGGTATGCTCATAGGTCACGATTCTCGGTGCTTTCGAGAATTCCTTGGTGAGCGTGGTGAAAATCTTGTTTGCACCTTGGGCTATGAAGCGTTTCTGCAAATTGGGTTCCATTGCAAAAATGAGTACGTTTTTAATCGCACCCGCTTCCAAGGCGAAATCGTTATACTTGTCGATCTCGTTTACTCCAGCCGTGGGGCCTGGATGTGACGGCATGGGCTCAAGCAGAAATCTGAGCTTCCCGTCAGCAGCGGCAGCATTCCGTAATGCTGCCTCCCAGTCCGCGAAGTTTGATCCATCATTCTTCGATCCGAGTTGACCGATTCATCTGATTCATGAAGATCCGAAGCCAGGACTCACGGTCCAATGTGGCACTAGGCATTGGGTCGTTCAAGTGACCAGCCATTTGTTATTAAGCAGTTTAAAAGTTCGTGATCTACACTGAAAAAGAAAGAAAAACAAAACGAAATAAGCAACTCATCGAGGTGATTTAAGTCTATTTAAAATTCATTTTAACATGTAGACTCAATGCACTTGCATAATTGATCTCCCTCAAGAATGATACAAGTGATTCCAAGACTCAATTTCTGTAAATTGATAAGCTAACTGTTTAGCTAATTCTTCCGGAAGAACTCTTGGTCGATAGATTTCCGTAAATCCTATCTATAGTCCACCATAGTCACAGGATCGTTTAGTGACCATAGTGTTGAGATAAAATAGGTCAATCGGTTCCAACTTACCCGACGTAGAAGGGGTCATATTATGCCTACCGACGAAGAAGGGACTCATTGGAGTTTGACCTATAAAGACCGTTCTCAATTTTTGTTTATACGAGGAAGATCCCATCAACTAAATTATAATTCATATTAAGTGAACGAATAACTAGCGTTTGCGTGAATGAATTAATTTGGGTGATGGCTTAAAATCGTGTGACATGCGAATGTCATAGAAAACTAACTCGTGACCTCTATATGTGTCAGTTTTCATGCAATAATTAGGTGGTTTGGTTTTTAGGCGGAATATGATGCATACTATCGTTACAATAAAATAAATAAAATGAATGCGATACGTAAATAAAAATCCTAGTGTGGCCTATCCTAGTAAAATAAAACATAAAACAACTTTGGAATCCACCGTTGGACCCGAGAAGCTTGTCTTGATGTTCCATCTTGATCCATGTAGCGGGAGTGAGCATCCGGTCTCCATCTTTGGTCTTCTCAAAAATTACAATTTAAAATTTACAAATATAAACCTATTTACATTCTAAATAAAAACTGTAATTAAAAGAAATAAAATGGAGATACGAGATCTCAAAATACAACCAAGACCGTGTTCCATCATTTCGGTAACACGTTCTACTAAGGCCACACTAAGTTACAACCGTTTGCAAAATTTAATAAATACGTAATAAAAGGCATTCATAACATTCAAAATTAACAATAACGAAAAATAAAATGCATCAACTAAAATTAAAATTATTCGTGACATAATTCCGTAATTATGTTAAATTTTTTTATCCAAACCACCAAAGATAATTAAAATTACATGACAAAACCGCTTTAGTCAAGTTAATTTTAATCCGACATAATCCGTTACAATAAATCGTTTTAAAGTAACTTTAATTTACGTGGGTGAACCGTTTCACTAACAAGCGAGAGCATAAAAACGTTTTATGCATTAAAAAGGCCGAAAAAAAAAAACAAGGAAATTTTTTTTTTTTTTTTCTTCTCTGTACTGTACGTGAACAGTACCAGGGGCAAAATTTTTTTTTTTTTTTTTTTATAAACCGGCAGAAATGCCGAGAGCTTCAAGAGGCAAAAAAAAAAAAATTTACGCGGCTCAAAACGTGAGCAAAAGGATCAAAACAAAATGGTTTGATAAAAAACACAATTGTAGTTTTAATCTAATCCGTATAGAAATCACACTACAATTGTTAATCTTCAACATTTTGCAATAATTATCGGTTAGAATTTCAACATGTGAAGAACGATTGAAAACTTGAGATCGAACGATCTAAACAAAATGTGTAGCACGCAAATCAATGTAAAAACAGAAAAAACAGGCCGAGACATGAGGCCACACGGTTTTCAGAAATTTTCGAGACAAAAATTTGTGCCACACGAAATTTTATGCAATCATTTTGATGCATCTTTAACATATCGAAATGAATATCGATTTCAAAACAATATGCAATCAAAATTAAAACAAAACAATCATCACCGTGTAAACTAGACACGGATCCCAACACAAAAAAAACGCAGCAACATAAAAATTGCCGAGACCAAAAAAAAAATTTGTGCCGAATTTAAAAAAAATCCAGCCGCACCAAATTTTTTGACAAAAATTATCGATTCAAAAATCGTTTGATGAAAAACACATATAAAATTTTACGTGGCCTCGCTCTGATACCACTTGTGGGTTAATATCCGTATACTACCCTTTAATTGTAGGATTATAACGCAAAATTCATATGTAGTTTATAGTCATAAAACGAAAATAACAATGAAACGATAAAGATTAGAAATAACCTTCGGTCCTAGTGCAATAAGGCAATGAGAGATCAAATTAGACCTCCTCCTAAACGATGCACCCAAGATAGTCCGAGATATGCCCTTGTGCTAGATCAAATCCTCTAATTGCCTTTGCAATATTGAGAGGATAGTTTATGTGATTTGTGTTGGATGTGAGATCCGAATTTCGGGAGGCACAATTCCCAAAACCCTAATAATTTTAGCAAATGATGATTAGGTTAGAAGGGAGGAGAAACTCTCCCTCTTATTCCCTCTCATTCGGCCGTGGGTTTGATAGGGAGGAGTGGGCTTGTCCACTTCCTCCTTATTAAACTCGTGGTCTGATAAAATCCGCTAAGATGTATACGACGCGTCCAATTATAAATCATTATCGGTTATCGGAAATTAATGCATCAGCTAATAATACGGGTTAGCTGAATTATTAATACGTGTCCGACAAAAAAAACATATTGTATAATTATATTCAATATACATTTAATTAAATATAAAACGCTTATATTTAATTTTACGAATTAACTGGTTAATTCGCCTTTAGCCCATGATATTTAATCCGTATTAAATATAATATCTCAACATCACATTTTGACTAATTATTAGTCAAATAATCTCAGACTAACTGGTTAGTCAAAATTGGCATCTACATGACTGTATTTTCATACCGTCACATCACTCAAAACGTATCCTATAGGTGTGACTTTTAGGGACCAGTTGATCACCGCCATCTGTATGACAATAACGTCAAACTTATCTAGCAAGCCAACCGTTATTGATAAACGTGGATCAACTGATTATGATACAAAGTATACCCTTTGATCCTTTTAGAGATTTATCAGTCCTTGCACTAACTGTTAAGGACACCAACCCCAACAAGGTACATAGTAAGGTGGGCGAATAGGTCTTCCCGGTGCTCCACGAGGCATTTGGCGGTGCGGCTCTTCCCTTGGAGGGGGATTGTCAAGGATTTGGATATCAAGGAGGTAGCTTGGTGGAGGCGAGTATGGGCTCAATCTTGGGTCAATGCCCGGTATCTTCCAACCTTCAAGGATCATTGAAGTGCATCCTTTGGTGTGCCACTCTACACTCCCATCTCGAGTGTAGTTACACCATTGGTGACTGTGGAAGATGGTGTGCTCATCAATCAAAGTCCTCCCCTCAAGAGGAATATAGGTTCCTCGGGCATTGAACCCGGGACAAAGGTGGTGGGCCAACATGGTAATTAGACCTCCCATCACGAAGGTCTTGAGTTGGGTGGTTCCTTGAGCAAAATCATTGAACCTAGTAAGTATCTCAAGTGGCGTATTGAAGTTATAACGCCTCACCGCTCGAACATTCAAATAGGACTCAAGAAAAGTTAAGTCGATGAGAGTACACCTATCTTGTTCGTACCTCCCATTGATGGTACCGGCCACAAAGCGCTCGGTGAATCGAATCACCGGATGTTGGATGGCGAAGGTGTGGCAATGCTTTGGGTGGATAAAATTTCTCCCGGAGATAGTCTTCCAAAGAAGGTCCACACCAAAATTATCGGGTTTTTCGGTATAGTTGGTGGGTACTTCAAGACCGAAAACATAAGCAAATTCCTCAAGCGAAAGACGATGGTCTAGGTTGCATAACCTAAACTCCATGCCCACATTGGTGTGGGTATTTGTCACAATGTGAAGGCTACTCAAGAATTCAAGGGTGAGACTAAGGTAAGTCTCTTCATGGGCATGGAAAAGTTTCCCAATGCCAAGGCCATTAAAGAACATCTCGGTAGGGTACCTTATCTTAAGGATTTCCAACACCCTAGTATCTACAAATTGAGTGGGTTCGTAGTTCTTACCTAGTAGCTTGACAAAGTTTGTGCGGTGGTCATCGGATTCAAAGAGCACCTCTTGGAAGTGGTCGAGTTGTTCAATTCCTCCCCTCATTAAGGGTTGGGAGCTCCTTGGTAGCACTATCTCTCGCGGCATTGAAGAGGTTGATCCCTTGCGCTTCTTCCCGATTGATTCAACCAATTTCTTAGCCTTTCCTTTGGTGTTCATCAATGGTGCCATTTTGATGTGGGTGATGGGAGTGTTTTTGAGGATGGGAGGGTGATTTTGAGGATTGAGATGATTTTTTTTTTTTTTTAGGGTTTGATAAGGTGAGGAAATGAGGGAGAAAGGGGGTGATTATATAGAAGAAAGGGGGAATCCGAACGGATAAGAGTGGGTCAAATCCGTTTTATCCGAAAGAACAGGGCAATCCGAGCGGATTTCCATCGGGACGGGCGGATTGTGAGAGAAGAAGACGGCGTCTTTTCTCGAATCTGCACGGATTCTAACACAACAATTTTTCTTGACTGAAAGGTGGGAAAAGACGGGAGTCTTGCCTCTGGGACGTGCGGCTTGATTGGGACGGGCGTCTTGCGCAAAATCCGCCCGTATTCAGGTGCAGCATAAAATTTCGTTTCTGGGTGATACACGGGACGGGCGTCCCGTGAAGAAAACGGACGTATTGTCCAGGACGGGTGGTTTTGCTCGAATCCGCACGTCTTTCTCTACAGCTTTAATCATTTCTTCGCCGTGGGCCCTGGTCGGGCGTCTTTTTCTAAATCCGGGCGTCTTATGCTCCTTTCTTTCTTTTTCGTGAAATAACACACCCTTTTCACCGATTTTCTCTTTTTCCTTATCTTTTTCTGAAATTTGCTCATGAAACATGTAAGATGACTCTCTCTCTCCTCTCTCATGCAAGAAATTAAATGCAAATGTAATAATGTACAATATTATACAAAGTAAAGGGTTCAAGAAATATCTTACAAATGGTGGTTTGAGGTAGGACTCCACCAAACTAGTTCAATTTGTAAAAATTCTTATCCATAGAGCTCAAAGCTCTTAATAAAAGATCGAAAGCTTGTGAACAAGCTCCAAATAAGGACAAGTATGGGTTGCTCAATTTGAAAATGAAATTTGGCCAAGGAAGCTTGTAGAATGTTCTTTCCCTTGCTTTGTCTTTAGCATTAGAGCTTTCCCGATGCTTCAAATAGATAAGCCCATAATTCTTGTCAACACTAAGCATGAAGTGTGGTTCATTTTCATCCGTAGACTCCCACTTACCAACTTCTTCTTCAATTTCGGTGATGATGATAGCATTTTGATTTTTCAATCCTTCCAAGGTAGATGGAGAATTTTCATAACATTGATGATCGGATACCTTAGGAGTTGAGATTGTGGGTGCCAAATCTTCACAAGTAGCCTCACGAGCAATTTTCTCTTTGAGCTTTTTCACCAAGTAGCTCTTGTAAGAAACTTTGGCCTTTTGAAGAAGGTCTATCATATCCTCTTCAATGATCATTGGCTCCATGATAGGTGTCAAGTGATTTTCATGAGGAATAAAGGAAGGACGTTCTTCTTCATGATAGGGTATCTCAAATGTCTCAAGGATAGGCTCCTCAAGCAAGGTGATATTATGAGTCCATCCGTTAGGTTCATCATTATTGTTGATATCTTCACATGAATCATAGATGTGGGCTTCATGTAACTTTTTCTCCAACAACCCAAAATTCACTTCAAAGGACACACCCTCATACTCACAAAGGTTAAGAGTATTTGGCTTATTCAACCTCATGTCTTCATCATCAAATACCACACTTTTATACTCACAAGAGCTCAAGGAGATTGGCTCTTCCCATTTCTCATTTTCCATATCAAAGGTTACTACTTCAAATTCGCATTCATGCTCAATGTCCAAAGAATGGTGGGGAGTGGTTGCTTGGGATTTTAATTGGGCAATTTGAATTTCCAATTCTTCTCTTTGGACAACAATGTCTTGAAGAACATCATCCCTTCTTTGGTTCTCTTCTAGCATTTGTTTGAAGAAGTTCTGTTAATCTCCCATTATTTGGAGAATCATTCTTTGCATGGGTTCATTTTCTTGTTGTGGGTAGGTGTGAAAGTGGTTGTATTGTGGCATTTGAGGCTCATCATGAAGTGGGTATCGGGTGGGTGGTTGTTGTGGATATTGGATGTGGTGATTTTGGTGGGAAAATTTGGGGTAATAGTTAGGATTTTCATTGTACGAATAATAAGGTAGGTTTGTGTTGACTTGCTCCTCAAACTCCCCATACCCATAGTCATACTCAAAAGATCCAACATATACTCCATATGTCAAGTCTTGAGCCTTCATAGCTAAGACAAGGAAACAACTACAAGCATGGAAACTACACAAAAACGGTAAGAACGACCTTGAGGAACAAGTTCCTCAACTTTAAAGCACAAATAAAAATAGACAAACAAGTAAGAACTTAATCACATAGCACCGTCCCCGGCAACGGCGCCATTTTGATCCGGTTGATGTTGTCACTCATCCAATCAAACACATTTATAATACTCAACAAACTACTAGTTAGCGGTAAGTCGAGGTCGATCCATGGGACGGTGTGCTTTGGGTTCTAAGTCTATCTATATCAATTTATGCTAGTGTCACAATTTGGTTGGGTTTGTAGTTGTGTTCTAGACTAATAAAAGCAATAAAGTAGAACAAGCAATAAAAGAAAAGATGTAAACAAATGGCTAAAAGTGCTAGGATATCATGGGGTCATAGGGGATTCATGGTGTTGATCATACAAACATGTTTACAAAGTTGCAAGCAATTAATGTTGTGGAGGAACCGAGTTGGTTTATGTCTTACGGTTCATAGGAAGGGTTGGGTCCCGGAGCCGAATCGATTAGATTGTACAACACCTACAAGTCGACTTACTTTCCTCCTATTCAACTTCTATGCATGGTCTAACAAGACTCGAGTTGGTTTATATCTTACAAGTCAAGTTGAGTAGATAAGAGATGGTAAAAATGCAAGGATTCATAGGCTTAGCATTTCATCAAACATAACATGTGCATAAAGTTGACATCACAACAAGCAAGCAATTTAATCATGTGAACATATTAGATTAAGCATGAATCAATCCCATGTTGGTTTCCCTTAATTACCCACTAATCCTAGCTAAGTAACTACTCACTCATCATCATGGGAAACATGTCATTAATGGTGTCAATCATCACAACAAGTATAAACATGATAATAGAATGAAGAAATGAACAATAAAGATTAAAGAGTAAAGTAATTATACCAAACTTGAGGTGATCCAAATAATAATGCAAAGAATAATAGAAGAACTTGATGATTGATGGAAGGTTGTCAATCTCCCAATAATAACCCAATAATCTTCAATTACTCAATAATAAACTTGAATAATAAACTTGAACAATAATTAAGGAGAGACTAATGTGTAATTTGTGGAAAGATT
Source organism: Silene latifolia (assembly GCF_048544455.1). Lineage (NCBI taxonomy): Eukaryota > Viridiplantae > Streptophyta > Magnoliopsida > Caryophyllales > Caryophyllaceae > Silene > Silene latifolia. The sequence continues at coordinate 65,290,812 of NC_133532.1, read as the reverse complement.
AAAGAGTAATCTATTCTAATCTACTCTAATCTAGTCTAGGACATATTTTCTAGCTAAAAAGATCCCCCCCCTCTTTGATTATTTACAAGTGGGGTATTTATAGTAGAAATTAGGTGGATGCATTAGGGTTAACTAAGGGCTAAACTAGTAATTAAACTTTTTAAAATGGAGCAGGGAGGAGCCGGTATTTCTTGAAGGAAGGGCGTCTTTCTCGGAGCTTGAAGAACACGAAAATGTGCTGGGCTGGAATCCGAGCGGATTGATGTGAAGACGGGCGGATTGGTGAAGATGAAGACGGGCGGATTGGGATGAAGACGCACGGGTTCCGTGCGTTTTGGACGGCCGGATTCCAGAGAATCCGCACGGGTTGGGCTTCAGTTTTCGTTTTCTCTTCTATTCTTCCCTTTCCTTTACTTCCATTTTATTCTTGTAGGCTTGGTCTTTAGTTCTTGCTTCCTCCTCATACTAATCCGTCAAATGTCGTCAAATAGCTTCCGAATATGCACGAAAGACGGGAATTTCCGCCTTATTAACTCCTTTCCTACAAAACATATAGAATGCGATAGAAAAGCAAATAGGAAGGTTTTGACGGATAAAATGCCCAAAGAATGTTATAATAATGTGCAAAATAGGCTCAATAAGGGGACTAAATGTGCGTAAATAATGTTCACATCAACTACTACCTTCCCATTTAGCAACCACATTTCGGGCATTACTCAAATCGGTCTCCAAATTTCTAACTTTCACAAGTAATTTCTTATTCTTATCAAGAAGAGCATCATAATCAACATTGAGTCTATCAAATTTGGAACGAATTTCAGAATAAGTGGTCGAACTAGTAACATGTACTCTTTTAATCTCGTCAAGTTCGTTAGTTAAATCATGAATCTTATTAACAAGAGACTCGTTATTGGCAGTAAGTTCATAATGAACAGTCTAGTCGACTGTTCGTTTACTTATGTCCTTCAGATCACGTTTTAACTGAAAGTTCTCTTCTGCTATACTTTCTAGTTCAGATTGCATTGCGTCAAGATGCCTTTTTTGTTCATAACTAGTGTCCAAGGTCTCATCAAGTAATCTCACAATTTTATTCTTAGATAAAGACCTAATTTGAACTTTAAGATTTGAGAGACTTACCTCGTCATCGGATTCGCTATCTGATGCTTCAGAATTAGCCATGAGGCACTTGATGGAGTCAACATACTTCTTACGTTGTGTCCTTGGTTTGTAAGTAGATGTGAGACAGAGATTTTCTTCTGATTCTTTGATGGGTTCATCGTCTTCTGAATTAGACTCACCCCAAACTGCAGCAATCATTGCACATTTATACTCTTGCTTAGATTTTTCACGTCTATCTTTAGATCTCTCCTCTTCCCATTTGGGACAATTTCAAACTTGGTGATCTTGATCACCACATCCAAAACAACCCATTCTGGACTTTGGTCGTGGTGAAGAAGACGAAGAAACAGATTTTTTCGGCTTATAACTTTCGAACTTTCCTTGATTTTGCTTTCTAATTATTTTAAAAATTCGTTTAGATAGCGAGGCAACTTCCTCCTCAAGATCACTTTCATTATCACTTGAGATGGCATTTAAGGCTAGTCCCTTAGCTTTGGGTTTCTCTTCGGCATCATTATCAAGAGTTATTTCGTGTGCCATAAGAGATCCCATTAAAGCTTCATAGGTGAGAGTGGTTAAATCCCTACACTCTTCAATGGCCGTGACCTTCTGTCGCCATTTTTGGTAAGACTTCTTAAAATTTTACGGACAATGTCCTCGGTTTCAAATTGTCGACCAAGATTTGAAAGTTCGTTAGTTATGTTTGAAAAGCGTGAAGACACTCTCTTTATTGGTTCATCCTTGTGCATTTTAAAGGATTCGTATTGTTGCATTAAGAGATCAATACGTTGTTTGTTTACTTGCACGGTCCCCTCATAGGCTAGTGCTAGACTATCCCATATTTGTTTGACCGTTTTACATCCTACAATACGACTATTTTATGATTCGCCAATTCCGGATTGCAGGAGTGATATGGCCCTAGAGTTCTTCTCCGCCTTTTTGTAATCATCGGATGTGTAGTCCTTGGGTGCTTTTACACTAGACACACCATTAGAATTGGTGGTAGTGATAGCTAGGGGATCATTTTCAATGATTACCCAACATTCATAATATGTTCCTTGTATGAAATGCATCATACGATTTTTCCACCAGCCACAGTCCGTGCCATCAAAGACATGACATTTGAGAGATTTGGAATTCATTGAGAAAAGAAAAAATAAACTGATAAACTCAAAGGGATCAAACTCTTTGCGGTAAGGCAATCAAGAGCACGAGGCTCTGATACCAATTGTTGAGTTTCTCGATCCGGTACTTAAGAGGGGGAGGGGGTGAATTAAGTACCCTTTTTAAAAATTGTAAACTTTTAGAGCGAAAATAGTGTTCTCGTTCAATACTGAAACAGTACACAGGCGAATTGAACAGTCTCGGTGACTGTTCAAACAATACGAATTGTGTTGTACTGTTTTGGTCGTATGCTTCAGACGAGAACTCTACAACTAAGCAAGAAATAAAACAAATAAAGAGAAAAGATACGAGACACAAGATTTTTAACGTGGTTCGACCTACTCTCTAAAGGTCTACGTCCACCCTCTCTCTTATTAATATTTTCTTTATAACCAAACCCGATTACAAAGAAAACCCCCATGATCAAACCTGATCGTGCGACTCGAGTACAACCCCGTACCTCAAAAACACTCTCTCACAAAAGTGAAAATTACAATACAAATTATCTCCTTATATGGTTCAATGAATTAGAACAATGAAGAACAAATTTAGCCTTATGAGTATAAGAACTTGTGCACTCAAAATCAATCCAAAAACACACGGCTTTCTTAAAATATTTTGCAAAAACAAAAAAGACGTTTAAAACAGATTTGCAAAAATTCTTTTAACAAGTGTTGCACGAGAATGATTTTTGCCGAAATCTTTTTGGACTCTTAAGCTCTCAATCTTTTTTGTTAACCAACTTGATATACGTGCATTTAGCATATATAGGTAAACACTTTGACCAAATCATTCAAACAAGTTAGGTAACATAATATCTTTTGTATAAAATCTTTTGATAAGATTATTCCATAAGATATTTAATTACCTTTAACAAAATCCTAACAAAAATAAAAGATATTATTTTAGCACAAGTTAGGAAGCTTCAAAAATCATCAGTCTTTAAAAGATATGTTTCGAAATTCCTTCTTAACAAAATCTTTAATTTCTTCTCAAAAACTTTTTTCTATCAAAAATAATAAGCCGTGATTTATTGGACCGAACAAAAGAGTAAACACACATTTTATACTCTTACATTTTTCTAGACACAGTCCAAGAATTGATCCAGGCTTCATCCGTCTTCTCTTTCGAACAAATACGATATACTTGTGGACCTGTCATACACACGTCTAGCACATACTATTAATTCAGCGGGGATATAAAAATGAAGGACTTGTTATCATCAATATAACAGGTGCAACCGGTATGTTTATAGTTGTTATGAGTTTTCGAGTCAGTTGTGGGTCGTTTTTTTAAGTGGTTTGGTCTTGTGGTTTTGCTTTTGTGATGGACTTGGGTGAACTTCGGGGACGAAGTTCGTTTTTAAGGAGGGAAGACTGGAATACCACAGGTTTCTGGTCATGTGTAACTCGACCGAGTTGGCTGTCGGGTGTGTTGTGATTGGGTTCTGGAAGGTCAGAACTCGATCGAGTAGGTTCTGACTCGGTCGAGTTCGGCTAACTCGGTCGAGTACATTCTGTACTCGGTCGAGTTGCCGGTCTGGCGGTGGTTTATTCCGCGGTTTGATTATAATTATTAGAGAAGTATATAAAGACGCTTCACCAGTTTCTAATCATTTCTTAAGCTTTCTTTCAAAAACCTAAACTACGTATAACTTCTCTAATCATTCTAATCACTGTTAAGCCGGATTCAAGGGGTTTTACATCTTTCTTTCACGTTGATCTATCGGTAAGCATCGTACTTTGTCTTATGGTCATATTGTTGTCGTTACTAAACCCTAATCAGATTTATTGGGGGTTTAGGATAGATTTTGATTATGTGATGTATGTGTAGGTGACGAGTTCGTAGAGGAGCCTTTCTGAGTTTTGTTGTTGTGTTTGTGGATTGCGAATAAGGTAGGGTTTCCCTACACAGTTGGCTTTACAATTCGATTGATTGTTTATGTTTGATTGTTGGTATGTAATTCTTGTTGAAATTTTGGAGACTGGGTGATTGGCGTTGTTGGGTGATTGTTGTGGAACTATGCCGGGAGATGGTTTCATACCCATGTTCGCCCCTTGTGACTCCTGTCACAAGAGGGATGTACACATTAAGGAGCTGGGATCGCTCGTTGCGATGAGCGGAGATTTGGTGGGCAAGGTTGCAGTCCCCCACTGGCGGTGTGGGTTACCTGTTGCGATGGGTAACCTGGCAGGACTACACACTTTAGTGTGTAGTCAGTGATTGATGATTGTTGGAGCTGGAGATCGGTTGTTGTATTGTTGTTTTATTTTTCCGCTGCGTATATTGATTTGATTGTATAGTTGACTGACCCCGTTTCATGTTTTCAAAGCTGTGGTGATCCATTCGGGGATGGTGAGCAGGTGATGATTGTTGATGATTGATGGAATAGCTTGCGGGGCGTAGATGGGCGTTGTCATCACTGAGTCGTCACGTTGTTTAGCCGACATTAGATTATCTTATGACTTTTATTTCAGTTGTTCTTTGGAGTTGTTTTGAGACTTGTAACTTTATTACATTCTTTTAATTAAATTGTTTCTTTATTGTTTCTATGATTCGTACTACCTCGGGCAACCGAGATGTAACACCCTTATATGCTAAGGTGGTCCTTGGTAAGGCATTTGATTTATGGGGATGTTATAGTTTCCTTAATAAGTTTGTGGTTGTCATTTGTGGTTTAAGAAAACCCTAAATTGGGTTAGGTCGGGGAAAAATGTTGATTAGTGATGGATTGTGATGTAGTATTGTTTAATAATCTTGTTAGCTGACGATTTCGTAGAAGAGCAGTTCTAGCCTCGTTGTTGTGTTGATTTACAGAATTTGGGAATAAGGTAGGGTTTCCCTACTCAGTTCTTCTATATGATAAATTATGAGTGATGTGGTTATTATGTCATTCACAATGATATAGTATCATGGTTATTTTGTAGGCATCGTATAATTGTTTGTATTGCTAGGATGATTGTGAAGCCATTGTCGGGAGATGGTCTTCACCCCCATGTTCTCCCCATATGGCTCCCGTCACAAGGGGGTGCACATTAATGATCTGGGTTCGCTCCTTGCAATGAACGGGGCTTTAGATAGCAAGGTTGTGGTCTACCATTGGCGATGTGGGTACATGTTGTGATGGGTAACCTGGTAGCTCTAGGCTCCGGTTCAGACATTTGTACTTGGAGGTTGGAGATTGTGTTATTACAGGATTGAATTGAATTGGTTTGTTGTTGTTGTAGCTCATATTATTGTGCAGTTGACTGAGCCTTTTATGTTTTCAAAACCTGCGGTGATCCATTGGGGGATGGTGAGCAGGGGTCTAGCAGGTATTGTTGTTGAGCTTCCATGAGGGTTTGGATGAACGCTTGAGAGACGATGATCATTTTAGCTTCCGCTGAGTTTTGAACTTTTAGGCACTTGGATTATAGTTGTATTTCGTTTTGTTTTCGGCATTTTGTTGGTTATGTAATTTTACTAAACTACTTTTACTTTAAATACATGTTCTTTGATGGTCTATTTGATATACATTACCTCGGGTAACCGAGATGGTAACACTTCCATTTGCTAAGGTAGGCCTTAGTAAGGCACTTTGGTAGATGAGGGTGTTACAATACATGAAGGAGTATTTGGGAGAGTAGGGAGGTTCTTCAACTGGGCATTATGAGACGTATAGGTAGTGGGGTGGATACTTATCTGTGGACGAATCCTTGGATCCTGAAAACACAAACCGAGAGGGTTATTTCGCCGCTGGGAGGAGCTCGAATGGATATGTCAGTAGCTGATTTGATGGTAGAAGGGGGTGGCGTGTGGAATAAGGATTTGATTGAGGAATTGTTCCTACCATTTGAGAGAGATAAAATTTTGAATATACGACTGAGTGAGATGATGTCGTGGGACGAGTGGTGATGGGACGCTGAGAAGGATGGACATTATTCGGTAAGATCAGCGTATAAATTGCTCATGGATGAGGATATTGAGGAGGCAGGACAGTTGGATATGGCTGCTGATAATGGTTGTGGAACTGTATATGGCAGGTGGAAGTTATACCTCGTATCATAGTGTTCTTTTGGCAACTCTGTAATGGGGCTATAGCTACAAAAGGTAATATTGCAGCTCGTATGGAATTGTTGGACTCTATATGTCCATGATGTCTTGACTGTGTGGAGACATGTCTTCATGTAGTTAGGGATTGTGGATGCGTTGGGTTGTTTGGGATGGGTCGGGCTGTGAGGTTCTTTCGGTAGCTCAATTGTTGAATTTGAGGGAGTGGGTGGAGGAGGTTTTTCGTGCTTTAAGAGCCAAGGAGAGAAAAATATTTATGACGGGATGTTGGGTTATATGGGAGAGAAGAAATAAGGCCATCTTTGAAGATGGAGAATGGCGAGCTGACTGGGTGGTTAAGAGGGTGACAGAGTTGCTTTTAGAGATGGAAGGTTGTGATGCGGATAAAGGGAGGGTGTGCAGCATTGGGTTACCTAAGAGGAGTTCAAGGGGTGGGGTGGACACTATGGGTAGTGGAGCGGCAAAAAGTGGTGAGTGTAGATGGCGTTGCCCAGGGAGAGGGGTCGTCAAGGTAAATGTGGATGTGGGAGTGATTACGGATGTCGTGATGGGATGGAGGTTGGTTTGTCGGGATGATATTGGAGCCATCAAATGGGTGTATGCGATACAAGCAGCTAAGGTGTGGGATCCGCCAACCGCAGAGGCTAAGACAATCTTTTATGGACTGAAGGAGGCAAGAAGAGCAGGGGAGCGGAAGCTAATCATCGAGAGCGATTGCCAAGTTATTATCAATGCAATTTTGGCCAGGGGGAAGGATTGTAGTGACATATCTTTGGTCTTAGAAGAAATTTACAGTATCTGTTCTAGTTTTGAAGCTGTTACTTTCACTTTTGTTCATAGACTTTTAAATAGCATAGCACATAGTTTAGCACATTTATTCCTTGGATTCCGGGTCGTCGCTTTGGGTCTACCAACATTCCGCTTGATATTATTTGTTTGGTTGAAGCTGATTTACGTAATACAAAATAATCCCATATGTTTTTTTTTTAAAGAATCAATTCTATTAAAAGCGAAGGAGTGTAATAGTTGATTATATTGGTAGTTAAACTACAGTGTGGAGTATTTTGAGAAGTACCTCAATAGTTTGGAGTATTCCCATTATATAATCCTATTTAATAAATGAACTTAATTGTAATTATCTTCCGTATTTAAGAAGATACTTTTTGGAGGGAAAATTTTAGGTCCACCTATTCTTTTAGTAGATAGGGGATTCTCTCCATTACTCACACCAAGTAATCACCGCCTAAACTAGCCACCGCACCACCGAGACCATTGGACCATCAATTCTCCTCTCCCAAACCACTTGTCATTCCCTTACCTGCTAGAGCACCCCTTCTTGTACCACTCGTACCACCCAAGAAGACATTTGGGTCTAACGATAAAATATTTTCATACCCATGTTTGTTATATACGCTCCTCTAACACTGATGATTAGGCTTAAGACGTACGAGTTATCAGCGTTTTTGAAGATGGACTTGCCTCTGTTACACATACCTTAATCATCTCAAAGTTCAATACAAACGAGTAACTGTAAAATATACCCAAGAGAAATGTAGCATGCATTCATGTATGTCATAAGAGACACAATTTTTGTCCAAATAAGAAACCTTAATTTATGATACAATTGCCAAGGATGATAGGTGTTAATGTCTACAACTTTAATTCAATCATTTTTCATGAAACTTATTTCGGTTTCTTTCACCCATTGTCTCTTCGAACTTCTCCGTTGCTTTTCTTTACCCCGAATCTCCCAAGCTTTATTATTGACAATAATTTCTTCAAATCCTAGTTTCATTACTTTAAATTAATTTATTTTTTTGGGAAAGGTAAGTGTGTATATTAAAATAAGCCCATCATACAATGTGGTAACTTGAGGTATTCATAGCTCTAGTTAGATACAATTTGGACACACTCGATTTAACCACTCCTTAGCTTTGTTTGATCCTATTACAACATGGCTACCTCGCAAATTAAGTTTCAAAGAGTCCTTCACCTGTTTTAGCAAGACAACATGGAGAGGGAGTACAAATTCTAGCCTACATCTATTCCTAGCATGCCAAATTAAGTACATTATCTGCGCCATTGCTGCTGCCATAACCTGTTTCATCAGAAGAGAGCGTTCCCTGAGTTTCACCCACCAATCAATGACCCCGTGCAGAGGTAAATAGATCTGTAACCATTCTTCTAGCATCCTCAAACACTGCTTGCTAAAAGAGCACTAGAAGAACAGGTGATCAATGTCTTCTTCACCATCCTCACAAAGCAAACACCTGTTACAATGAACAATGTTCATCCGTAGCAATCTATCCTGTGTAAGTAGCCAAATTTGAGTCACCAATCAAATAAAAAAATTATGCTTTGGTAAGAGCAGTCTGTTCTTAACCTAGGGATACCAAGCAACATCAGGTCCATCATCAATAAGCCAATGATATCCCAGCTTAACATTATAGTCACTATTAGACTGCCTCCACTGATCATCAAACAGTCAAGGTTTTAGTTGATTTTTGACTGCACAGATCCTTCTCCATGCCCAGCTGGTATTGAGAGTCGGTTCATAATCAACCCAGTTAGATTGCTTTATATAGATGGAGTGCACCCACTTCACCCATAAATGACCAGTCTTCATCTCTATCCACCAGACATATTTACCTAGTAAGGCTACATTCCACTGATGCAGGACCTTTAATCCTAATCCTCCTTTCCTCCTTGGTATGCAAATCTGCTTCCAAGACACCAGAGCAGGGGATTCCTTAGATTCTTGACCATGCCACAGAAAAGCTCTACATACAGCATCAATTTTGTTGAGCACAGTTTTTGGAAGGATAAAAATCTGTGCCCAATAGTTGTGTAATGTACTCAACACAGATTTAATCAAGGTAAGTCTCCCAGAATAAGAAAGATGTTTTTCTCCCAGACTAGAAATCCTACCTGTTACTTTATCCACCAGGCATTGGCAGTCAAAAATACCCAATCGTTTAGGTGCAATTTTAACCCCTAAATACCTAAAGGGAATCCCCCTCTTTGCATTCCAGATGCCTCTTCAATACTGCATAAATATCCTCACTCATCCCATTGCTATAGAAATTAGACTTGCCATTGTTCATCTTGAGTCCAGAAGAGATAGAAAAAGTCCCAAATGCTCTCAACATGAGTCTGACTGAGTGTAGATCACCTCTGCTGAACATTAATAGATCGTCAGCAAAGCACAAATGAGTATAAGCTTCAATTTTGAACATAAAGGATGATATTTGAATCCTTTACACCTATCAAGAACCCCCAACAATCTGCTAAGGTATTCAAAGCAAATAGTAAAGAGCAGGGGGAGAGGGGATCCCCCTGTCTTAACCCTCTTTGGCCTTTGAAAAATACAAACACTTCTCCATTCAAAGCTAAAGAGAAAGAGGGAGTTGAGACACAATTCATTATGAGATCAATGCTACTATTTGGGAAATTTAAGGCAACCAGCATTTCCTTGAGAAAACTCCATTCAATGGAGTCATAAGCCTTCTGCAAGTCTATTTTCATCATAATCCTTGGTGAACAAACCTTCCTCTTATACAACTTGATAAGGTCTTGGCAAATGAGGATATTGCCCATAATATCTCTGTTTTTGATAAAAGCCGCCTGAGATGGATTAATGATATCAGGTAGAATTGAGCTTAATCTGGTACACATCACTTTTGTCAGGCATTTGTAGACTGTATTGCAGCAGACAATAGGCCTAAACTTCAACACACTATCAGGTAGTTCAGTTTTAGGGATAAGTGTTAATATAGTAGTATTATGTTCCTTCAGAACTTTCCCAGTAGTGAATGCATTCCTAACAGATGTACAAACATCATTACCCACTATATGCCATGAGTCTTTAAAAAACTGACTATTGAAGCCATCAACCCCTGATGAGCCTCAGTTAGTACCTTGCCAGTCTTCACAACTTTCTTATAAACAGGCTGTACTGGGTTGGAGGTGCCCAGTAAATTCTTATAATAAGTCTCAAAATCTTCTTTAATCTCCTCAGGTTTTGAGCACAAATTCCCCTCCATATCCTTGACATTATATACCCTATTCTTCATTCTTCTCCTCTTAATACTAGAATGAAAAAACGAGGTATTACCATCCCCATCTCTGATCCAGCTCGCTTTTGCTTTCTGAGCTAGGTAGCTATTCCTTACCTTAATCAAATTCCTTAAATCCTTTGCACACTCTCTTTCAGCTTTGCAAACCATATCATTCAAAGGTTCCTGAATAAGTTTCTGTTGAAAATGCTTTAAGGTCAGCTCAGTAACATGAGTGAGATTCTCAATATCACTGAATTGGTCTTTGTTCAAATGAGAAAGCACAGGTTTCAGTCTATTCAATTTATGCACTACTCTAAACATTGGAGTACCCCTTATCTCCTCATTACAACTATTATTCACAGCTGAGTCAAAATCATTAGAAAGGGCCCACATGTTGAAGTATTTGAAGGCAGCTTTCCTCTTCACAATAATTTCATAAGTATTAATCAAGCAGGGATAGTGGTCATATAATCCTTCAGGGAGAAAAGTATCTACAGCCTCTGGGAAGCTTTGAAACCATTGCTCATTCATCAAAACCCTGTCAATCCTGCTATAAACCTTTGTTTCATCCTTATGCTTGTTATTCCAAGTATAATAAGAACCTGAAGTCTTCATTTCATGCAGCTGACAGTCTACCAGCTTACTTCTCATGGGAGCCATCTTGGCCCATGACACATCAGCTCCTCCAATTCTATCCTTTGCTTCAGTAATACTGTTAAAATCTCTAGATATCACTCATGGGCCAGCAATCAGAGAAGAAAACTCCCTTAAATCTTGCCATAAAGGTTCCCTCTCCTGAAGTTTATTGAACCCATATACCATGGTCTGCCAGAAGTCTATCTTCCTTTCTTTATCAAAAAATTTAGAGTGTATACATTGAGCTGAAACACTCAAAATATCCACCTGGTATAACTGCGGATCCCACAATAACCACACTCTTCCCCCTTTATGAGAACTACTATTTGTGCAGATTGACCAATCCTCACAAATATTATTCCTAACATTAATCCAATTGCTACCTTTTATTTTAGTCTCTAATAAACAAAATAACCCAATATTATTTTGCTGTAAGAACCACCTTATTTCTTGTTTTTTTATTGGATTATTCAGACCACGAACATTCCAAAATCCCATACTACCCATTATCAGTAGAGACTTCAGGAGTTAACAATTTCATACTCTCAGTTCTTGCTTTTTGAATTGACAATGTTAAAGCATCCATAAACCTAATCCCTCTAAGAGTAAACAACCTAGGCTCCCCATTATCATGTTTTAACATCTTACTAATGAACCTTCGTGGGAAGGAAGGCCCCCCCTCGCCTTGATTGATGCCCATAGCAGTGACTCTCCAACAAAGCAGAGGGAAACGACCACGAAGTCGAATGCCTAGAGTTGTCCTCGAACCACAGGGGGTGGAAACAACTGGAGAGACAAGCTTTTGAGCAGGCTTAGGATTAGGGGTAACTACTTTTGTAAGATTTGGTTTAGCCTTCGGTTTCCACACCTTCTTTTGACCTCCTTCACCCTTCCTACATTTACAGCAGATGTCCCAACCCTTTACATTTTCCACAGACAAAGGTAACCAATCATACACAACAGTTACCTTCTGTAGCTTCCCTAATTCATCCATAAACTCAATCTTAGAAGAAAATTGTTGCCCAATTTGAACGTCAACCATGATTTTGGCATAACCAAAGAAGGCTCTATGACTGGTAGCTTCATCACATCACAACATCTTTCCAACTAAACCACTTATCTTCCTGAGACACTCAGTTCCCCAAAATTTGATATCCAATCCATACAGTTTCATCCAAATTGGAATTAATTTCACATCATGTTTAATTAACTTGGAATCTGGAGTCCACTCTTTAACTATGACTGGTTTATTATCAAAAATTAGATGACCATTATTAACCACTTCCATTTGTTTTTCTTTGGACTTAAATAGGACCAGAAAAATTCCATTAGGTAAGAAAGAAATTCGATCAATACCATACGATTGCCAAATTCTTTTGACATATCCAGTAATCACACTAGGCGGAGGATTTGCACCTAGGATGTAGCAGTAAACAGCCGAAGACCAGAAATTAATCTCATCTTCAACATCAGCAGTTGTCAGTTTCAGACGCGGTTCCTGCCGTTCATCAGCATACCCAGACACTTCCTCCTCCTCCTCTTCGCTTTCCTCCAGAATCACATCCAGTTCCAGTGGTGTGAGACTAAGATTGATTTTCCGAGCAACATGCGGTGATATGGATTTGCCCTTACTCGTGCTTGCAACTGATGAATCAACGACATTTTTTTGGTTTTTCGTGTTTGTGTTAGTAATATTATTATTCTTTGATTTAGGATTATTGGATTTAGGGTTCTTATGTTTTGCCATTGCAGTAATTAAGATCCCTAATTAGATTTTTAGAGCTTTTCTCTCTCTAAAATCTCTCTCATCCCTCTCTTTCCTAATTGTTACTTTAAATTAATTTAATCTCCCTAATTTGATATAACATAGTAAATAAAGGTAATAAATTATGATTGATATTTGCTCGACATGAGAAATATCATCCATGATAGAGAAATTGATAGATTTGATTAATTTTCTTAGAGAGAGAATTAGAGAAGTTTTTTTATTTTGGTTTTTGGGTAAGGTTAAGGTATGGAAAATTAATGACAAAAATTTCATGAAAGAGTTGTAACACCCTTATCTACCAAAGTGCCTAACCAAGGTATAACTTAGCACATAAGAGCGTTACCATCTCGGTTGCTCAAGGTAAAGTATATCAAATAGACCATAAAATAACGTTTATTGAAAAAGAAATAAAGTTTAATCAATACAAAGCCAAAACCCCAAATCAAAAACTGAAATACATCTCCGAAATAAAGTGATTAGCTAAAGTCTAAACATGACAGTGGAAGCTAGTTAAATGAATCGTCGGTGTTCTATCCATGCCCGCAGCTAAACTCAACATATCACACATGCTCAATCCACAGCTCCCCATTTGCCGGAAATATCAAATGGTTCACCACATTTTTGAAAACGCTATAAGATCAGTCAACTATACAATCTATTATAAGTCCACAATAAATAACTAATCCAAAACAATCCAATATTGTAACAATCATCAATCCCCAACTCCAAGAACTGGTGTCTGAACCACAGCACGGACATGACCACACCCTGCAGTGAGTAGTCCTGCCAGGTTACCCATCACAACAGGTAATCTACCCCAGCCAGTGGTAGACCGTAGCCACAACCTCATGCTGCCGTCTTTCTTCTTCACAATGTAAATCGCGCGCCCCCCAAGGTGATACACTAGGTATGATGTACCCCTTATCTAACAACTCGTTCAACTACTTCTTCGTTCAACTCTTCCAATTCTTTCGGTCCTATACGGTAAGGGGCCTTAGATATTGATCCCAACCCTGGTTTAAGCTCTAAACCGAAGTCAATGTCTCTCTTAGGAGGTAATCCCGGTATTTCCTCCAGAAAAACATCCTCGAATTTCCCCACAATCGGTATATCTGCTGCTAATGGCTCCTCCACGCGAGTATCTCACACGTGGCAAAGAATCATGGGACATCCCTTCCTGAAATATGACTTTAAAGTCATAGCTGCAATTATCTTAAACTTGGGTGATACTCGTCGTGAGGTGTCAAAAATAAATTAATAATCTCCAACTAAAACTATAGCTAGCGGCAGTCGGGTCGAACCACAGAGAGGCAGATGTAATTTCTAGTTGTCTAATTTCGGTCTAAGGTAACAAATATGTGGGGGTTTTGAGTTGAGTTGATCTATAGCTAAAGGCAAATAAAAGACAATAAACTAAATAAACGGATTAAAACAGATATTAAAAGGGTGCAAGGATGGTCGGTTCACTATAGCTTCGGCGGCAGCAAACTAGGTAGGTCTAAAACAATCATGTGAGACAGGAAAATAAGAGGTCCTCTCGGTCCACTCTCACAAGTAGCATCTTTCGATCTCGCTACAGGTCCCTAATATCACTAATACTGACTTTCGTCCTGAAAAGTGACTAAAAATCTAAACGATACCTATCTTTCGATCTCAGCAAAGTTTAGTCATTTTAATTGGTAGTCTAATAACCTTCCCTATCTTTCGATCTAATGGGTCACCATATACTAAGCATTCAACTAGTCGCATGCATTCGATTCGTCAAATATAACAATTAAAACAATTAAAACGTAATAAAGCTCACGAGGTCAGTCGATCGACCTGGTAGGGTGGTCGATCGACCAACACGCGATTAGGGCTCCCTAATTCTAATGCCGCCTACACTATTATTCCCCTACATCCTAGCACAATTAATTTAGCTACTCATACTAGGGATGATAACAACAATTAAATTGACTAAATAATCTACCAATTCATGCTTAAACTGATTAAATGAACGATTAACATAAAACGATAAATTGGCTTCGGGAGATCTAACTTAGCAATTCTATACTACGAATGGAAACAATAAACGAAATATCGGATACCGCTAGGAATTGTAGAGGAAAGATCAAACCTAATTGCAAAAGTAAACTTTATTGATGAAAGAATAAACTAAAACTAATCTATTGAATTGTATGTATAGAACTTGATGAATAAAACTTATGCTAAAACCTAAACTACGTTATAGGAATATAACGTCACACTTATTCCTAAACCTAAGAATACATTGGGCTTCCTAATTCTCGATCTTTTATTTTGCGTCGAGACCGTTGTTCAGTCGATCGACCATAAGCATCAGTCGATCGACCAACTTGCGCTGTACAGAGCTTCGATTATCGCGCTCTGTCGATCGACCATAAGCATCGATCGATCGACCAAGGGTGCTGTACGAGAGTGCATTCTGACGAATTCTGCAGCGCGCACCGATCTTAAAACAGCTGTCATTTCTTCGTTCCTTGGTCAAATCAGGCGTTCTATGCGGCGTTGGAAAGCTAAGAGGATAAGCTTTCACCTCCAATTGGAATCACTAGATTATCAGCTCTAGAACTCGAGATATTGCCATCTGAAGCAGGCTGCAATAATGTGAAGTGCTTCTTTGCTTGTTAAACTCGTACGCACCCATGCTTTTGCTATCTTTAGGCCTTGAAACGCGCACCAAGCTCATTCCTCGAGTCACTACTCCATGTCAAATGCAATGCTAAGTAGTTAGGGACGGATTTGGCTCGATTTCTACTCATTTCCGCATAAATCTGCAATATTACATAAAAATACGAAAGTAGACAAAATGGGGCAAATAGTAGCATAAACTATATAAATGAGCTCTGAAATGCGTGTAAAATAGGGCGTAAAACAACATATTTAGGACACGCATCAAACTTCCCCAAACCAAACCCTTGCTTGTCCCCAAGCAAGAACTAGACTCGATCTAAAGGAACGAGTTCAAACTCAGAGCGAAATGCAATTGAATAGCCTAAACCAATTTAATGCAATTAGCAAATGAATCATGCAAACGAGTTATGGAGTCGTTAAAAACATGTTGAACCGTCAACTATAGAGACTTATCAAATTGGACTCTCACGGGTCGCTCAAATCACTCAAATAAGCACAGGTGAATCATGTAAAGATAGAAAGAATTCATTTTGTAGTGACACTCACCTAACTACGACCTATAAGAACATGCCTGCAATCTAATATGAAAGTAATCTCTACAACCGTACATATGCATTCCAACCAATCAGATGACCATGACACATGCCGAGGTATATATGGATATGTGAGGTAATGGGTAAGAAGAGGCAAAGATAATTATGGGGGTGTGGAGGTACAGGTGATCAAGCTAGTACCTTACAAAGCCATATGACAACATCCACTTCTTGCTCAAAATCAACAATAAAACCCGGTGCTAATGATTAGCACTAGTCTCGCAAGCTCCATAATAGTTAATCAATCAACTTCCCATAAGATATAAATGCAACGTGGGAGCAAAAATCGCCATATAATAAGGACTTTAAATTATGCAAATTAATTTCTTTCTTTTCTATTTCTTTCTTTTCGGGCTGCAGTCGATCGACCAAAAGGGGCAGTCGATCGACTGCCTCAAACAGTACAGAACTCTTTTTTTTTTCGAATCATTTTTTCATCTTTTTTTTTCTTTCTTTTCTATTTCTTTCTTTCCTTCTTTTCATCTTCCCAACAACATCTCAAGCATGAGCATATGCCACCAAAAATGTAATAACAATCCCGAAAACTAAACTACTAGCTTGACAAAGGCAGGCTAAATTTAGGATGTAGTAATGGGACAAAAAGGCTATTTTTGGCAGTGTGGAGCTTATAGGCAAAATGAATAAAGGAAAACCTCTACCACATGTGTCAACAAACCACAAACCGAATGCATACAGGTATTAAGCAGATTAAGTTCATATTTATGCAAATTTATGTAACATGTCTCATAAGGAGTACTACTCACATTCCTAAATAAACTGGTCATAGATGTCACCAGTTATAAGCTCTAAATCTCAGAAATATGATGTAGTTTGCCAATTTTCAAAGTCAACTCTCAAGCTCAGCAAGTAAATTAACGAAAACTCGTAGATATGCATATACGATTCTACTAATAACATGTTAATTAGCAAGGCTTAGGCAAAAACAGGTGCAAATGCAATGTCATCATTGAAATACTACCGTTCCGACTTGACCTATATGCTAAAATAAACATGCATATTTTTTGAAATTTTTTGGAATTTTTCAAATTTTTTTGATATTTTTGTATGAAATGAAATGAAATAAACAATGCAAAACAAAATTAAACGTGAAACAGAAATGTAATAAAACATATGCAAATGCGGCGCAAAACCCTTCCCCAAACCAAATCACACAATGTCCCCATTGTGCAAAATCATGTAATGAAATAAAAGAGAAACGGGAATTTGCGAGAAAATAAGTAAACAAGACATAAAGTGAAGACAAGGAGACTCACAAGACTTTAAGCGCAGCAAAAGGAAACCTCCCCAAACCAGCGTGAGCTAGGAGGTTTCTGTAGCTAGCAGTGCTACCAATAAGTACCTGAAAGACAAACAATACCACGCATAAAACCGAGAAAACAATATTGAAGCGGTAATTATGTGCAAAGTTACGAAAATGGAAGAAATCGAAAATGAGTCGGAAATAAAATAGAGTAGAAAACTCCTTCAATCCCATAAAATGACCCAAAGACAAATAGGGGAAAGGTCGTGAACAGACAAAGAAGCGCGGCGGTGGTCGATCGACCATAGCCGCGATCGATCGACCAAAGTGAACAAGAACAAACTCCCGAGATGCGCAACTCGGTCGATCGACCATGGAAGGCGATCGATCGACTGGAAAACTCTTTGTAACTTTCGATTTCTTCAATTAGCTCAATAAGATGAGCTAATATGGTCTTGTAACCTGCAAATGCACATAATAACGCGCCCAAAAATTGCGCAAAACCCAAAGTATCCGACTAAAGTATAGCTAATTATTAGAGCACACAAAAACAAATAAAGCTAAATATTCCAAAACCAAATTAAACGAAATGTTTCAAACTCCGGGTTGCCTCCCGGTAGCGCTAGATTAGATGGTCCCAGCTCGACCCACTTTTCGATCATCAAAAAGCACAAATCACTGGCCCACTACTAGGCTTCTGACTGAACGCAGTGGCTTCAGCAACTGTCAAATCTACTCCCGGCCTCCACAACATGGCAACGGAAGAACAACAACGTCTCGCAGCATCCGGATCCCAATCTTTCACCTCAGCGCACAGCTTCTTGTTAGACGACATATCCTCATCAGGACCTCCTCCTGGATCATATATCCGGGCAGCGCCAGACTTCAAGCTAGGAACACCCAACTCACCTCCGGGGTCTTTGAACTTGCCAAGACCTGTAGAAAGAGAAACAAAGCGATGTTCCTCCAATTTGTTCCCAAACTGGGGCGGAGGCGTCAATTCTACAGCAGCAAATGGTTCAACAGAAGGAGTAAGAAGGTATACATAATCGACTAAAGGAGTGGAATTACCTCTAATCGGATAGGAATAGTCTTCATTTACCTTCTCATCGTCATACGGAATAGGCGTTGGTGACGATTTAACAATTCCCAAGGCTGCAGGGGTCGATCGAACAGCGTCACTACTCGATCGAGTAGTTTCCTCCTCCAAAGATAACGGTCGATCGACCACTTTGTTCCGATCGATCGACCGCTCTTCCTTCTGCAATGTCATTCGTTTGACCACACAAATCTGCTTGATCGAATTCTTCATGTGGCACAGCATTGAAATCTTCAATTGACGCTTCATCTTCCTCCAAATCATCATCCTCCGAGTCATACATATCATCATTTTGCTCGGCGGCTACTTGAGCCAAGAGAAGCTCAAGTCTTTTGAAAGAAGTTTCTCTCTGTTCAGCGACTTCTTGCATTTGGAGTTTAAACATCTCCACCATGGACTTCAATTCCGCACTCTCTTCAGAAGGAAGAGGGTCTTGCTGAGGCGGTGCAAAGGAATATGAAGGCTCTTGGAAGCCTTGCTGATAGCACGGATGTGGCGGCGCATAATGATCTTGTTTATAATGCCAGTAAGCATAGACTTGGTCCATATCTGCTCGGCACATAACAGAAGCATGCCCCTCAGCGCCACATCTCCCACAAATCTCCACCGCTTGCTCCCAAAAATGGAACATGAGTGGACTCTCCTGAAGTACGCAAATAAACAACACTAAAGGAGAAGATAAGAACGCCTCAAGGTACTCGTCTTCCCTTGAGGCGAAAAAAAAAATGCGATTAAAATAAAGACAACCAAAAATTAGAACAATTGCCTCCCCAAGAATCGGCGCCAAAATTTGATACCCGTCGTGAGGTGTCAAAAATAAATTTATAATCTCCAACTACAACTATAGCTAGCGGCAATGGGTCGAACCACAGAGAGGCAGATGTAATTTCTAGTTGTCTAATTTCGGTCTAAGGTAACAAATATGTGGGGGTTTTGACTTGAGTTGATCTATAGCTAAAGGCAAATAAAAGACAATAAACTAAATAAACGGATTAAAACAGATATTAAAAGGGTGCAAGGATGGTCGGTTCACTATAGCTTCAAGCGGCAAAGAAACTAGGTAGGTCTAAAGCAATCACGTGAGACTGGAAAATAAGAGGTCCTCTCGGTCCACTCTCACAAGTAGCATCTTTCGATCTCGCTATAAGTCCCTAATATCACTAATACTGACTTTCGTCCTGAAAAGTGACTAAAAATCTAAACGATACCTATCTTTCGATCTCAGCAAAGTTTAGTCATTTTAATTGGTAGTCTAATAACCTTCCCTATCTTTCGATCTAATGGGTCAGTCATATACTAAGCATTCAACTAGTCGCATGCATTCGATTCGTCAAATATGACAATTAAAACAATTAAAACGTAATAAAGCTCACGAGGTCAGTCGATCGACCGGGTAGGGTGGTCGATCGACCAACACGCGATTAGGGCTCCCTAATTCTAATGCCGCCTACACTATAATTCCCCTACATCCTAGCACAATTAATTTAGCTACTCATACTAGGGATGATAACAACAATTAAATTGACTAAATAATCTACTGAATTCATGCTTAAACTGATTAAATGAACGATTAACACAAAACGATAAATTGGCTTCGGGAGATCTAACTTAGCAATTCTATACTACGAATGGAAACAATAAACGAAATATCAGAACAGAAGAATACCGCGTATAGGAATTGTAGAGGAAAGATCAAACCCGATTGCAAAAGTAAACTTTATTGATGAAAGAATAAACTAAAACTAATCTATTGAATTGTATGTATAGAACTTGATGAATAAAACTGGATGCTAAAACTGAAACCTAAAGCTACGTTATATAGGAATATAACGTCACACTTATTCCTAAACCTAAGAATACATTGGGCTTCCTAATTCTCGATCTTTTATTTTGCGTCAGACCCGTTGTTCAGTCGATCGACCATAAGCATCAGTCGATCGACCAACTTGCGCTATACAGAGCTTCGATTATCGCGCTCTGGTTGATCGACCATAAGCATCGATCGATCGACCAAGGGTGTCTTTGACTGATGAGTGCATTCTGACGAATTCTGCAGCGCGCACCGATCTTAAAACAGCTGCCATTTCTTCGTTCCTTGGTCAAATCAGGCGTTCTATGCGATGTTGGAAAGCTAAGAGGATAATATTTCACCTCCAGTTGGAATCACTCGATTATCAGCTCTAGAACTCGAGATATTGCCATCTGAAGCAGGCTGCAATAATGTGAAGTGCTTCTTTGCTTGTTAAACTCGTACGCACCCATGCTTTTGCTATCTTTAGGCCTTGAAACGCGCACCAAGCTCATTCCTCGAGTCACTACTCCATGTCAAATGCAATGCTAAGTAGTTAGGGACGGATTTGGCTCGATTTCTACTCATTTCCGCATAAATCTGCAATATTACATAAAAATACGAAAGTAGACAAAATGGGGCAAATAGTAGCATAAACTATATAAATGAGCTCTGAAATGCGTGTAAAATAGGGCGTAAAACAACATATTTAGGACACGCATCATTGGGCTTCACGAAAAACCCCCGTAAGACAATCTAATCCCCTTAGGACCTTTCAAAGACACCTTTTTTTAATGACAGTCGATATTAGCCTTATACTACCTACCTAACCAATCCATCCCCATAATGACCTCAAACCCATCTCTAGGAAACCCAAGTAAGTCAACTGGTGAATCTACTTACCTAACCACCACAGGTACCGCTTTATACAACTTACAACATGACACCGACTCTCCCGATGGTATAAAAACGTTATCTTTTACAACTCAAACTTCCACAAACCCATTGTCAAAGCGTGACTCTTAGATACAAAGGAATAGGTAGCACCTGAATCAAATAACACAAAAGCGGGCTTATGATTAATCAGAAATATACCAGTAATGACTTGCATATCATCCTCTGCTGCCTATTTATCCATCTAAATAGTTTACCGCTACTCTTCTGGCCCCCTGTACCATACTAGCTGATGTGGTTTGGCTGAATTCTGGTTTACATTGTTGTTCGGGCGCTAATAAGATCCACCATAATTGCGGTTATAACTTCCATTGTCGTTGTTGTTTCTCTGACCACCCTAACTGTTCCATGACCCAGCTAGCATGTTACTCGCCATACTATGGCTTAGAGCCTGAGAATAGTTCCCATGGTATGATCGCTGGAAGCCTCCTCCTTCATAGCTCTTACACTCAAATCTCTTGTGGCTTGTCCCGCCACAGTTGAAACAATGTACATCTAACTTGTCACTAGCACTCCGATCAACTCTGCCCCCATAGCGATATCCTCCACCAAATAAAGCCAGATTCACTCGAATAAGATTTAGCCTGGTTATAGTTACCACGCTTGAAACCTAATTGGTTACCACTATCATTATCCGCCTTACGTTTCTCAGTCACTTTCTCCTTGACCTCCTTGGCCATATCGACCAGTCTCTCAGCATGTCACGCCACTCATAAACTTCATTCAGGTCGGAAAGCACCTCAGCAGGTAGTTTCTCCAGGATCTTCAACGTCAACCCTCTATCAAAACGGAGAGCCAGACTTAGTTGACTCAATTTCATATCCTCCGCATAGCGTGATAACTCATTGAACTTGTGATAATACTCAGATACCGTCATGCCATTAGTCATGACAAAGGAGTCAATCTCAGCCCTCAACTTGCTTCGGACATGCTCGGGAAAAAAACTTAAGTCTCATAGCGTTCTTAAACTCTTCCCAGGGAATCGCGGGCTCACCCCTACTCTTGTAGTAATCACGCGCAGTGGCCCTCTCACGGTGCCACTATACTCCAGCTTGGTCTCTCAGATAGAATGCGGCCTGCTTCACTTTCAAGTCGCCCGTACAGTTAACAACCTCCATGACGCTCTCCATCTCTCGATGCCGGTTATCGAGCAAGTTTGGCGCACATGTGCCCTTATAGGTGGTAGGGTTAAACCGAGAAATAGTGGTGCTAAGTTTGGATGCATCAACAACTACTTCCTTCTTTTTCCCTACGTTCTTTAGGGCCTCAGTTAGCGCATCATTTTGCTCATTAAGGCAAGTTATCTCATCAATGTTCATCTCAGCAGCTTTAGCATAAGCGACATATCTCTTTGGTGGCATTTTGAGCTTCAGTAACCAAAAGAAACGTAAGCACATAGCATACGGCTCAAAATAAAACATCATCCGCCCAATTCGAGTATCCTGCGGTACTCGATCGAGTATGCGCCATTCTGTTGAGTACCCACTATACTCGGCCGAGTTGCCACACTCTAGTAGCTACTACAAAATCACACACACCCTCACTCGGTTGAATGTCAGGGATACTCGGTTGAGTACCCTCTACTCGGTCGAGTACCCCGCCACACTAGGTTGAGTCATGCAAAACGACTTCCCACCTTATTCCCGATAACATATAGTCAACCATATCACCTACTTCACATGTTCCTATATGCGGAAAAGTACCAAATTATAAACACTAAAATATGTAACATGCCAAACCACATCACATTATATACTTCACTTCATTTCTACATAGTCCATATCATGATACTTCACCTTCTATAAGCATACATACTGTAATACTCCGTATTTATAAGTCTTGGGGTACTCTATCGAGTAGGCCTTACTCTGTCGAGTAAGGGTAAGTTGCGTTTTAGAAAAGTTTCGACAGAGGGGTACTCTATCAAGTAGCCTTAGGTACTCGATAGAGTAAGGGGGTACTCTATCAAGTAGCCTTAGGTACTCGATAGAGTAAGGGGTACTCTATCGAGTAGCCTTAGGTACTGATAGAGTAAGGGGTACTCGATCGAGTAGCCTTGGGTACTCGATCGAGTAGCCTTTGAGGGAGTTTTCTCGGGTTTTGTTAATTATGCGATTAAGGTATATAAGCTTTGTCGTCATTATTCTAAATCACTTTTGCAAAACCTAAATTACTGTTTAAGAGAGAAAGCAAGCAAGTTCATCTTCTTAATCGCATTATTAGCAATCCCCGGAGTTTGGAAGGTCAGCTCTTAGCGTTGATTATACCGTTGAGTTCCTTGCGTCGAGGGTAAGATCTATGTACCCTTTTTATTATCTTTCCTTTGATTTGGTTAAACCCTAATTTAGAGATTTGGGGGTTTTATGTGTAGTATGTGATTTGGTAGCCTTTATGTGTTGTATTATAGGAGGAGGGTTCATAGAAGAGGCTTTTGATTCAAAGAAAGAGAGACCGTCGATTGTGTGCTTACCAGGTAGGATTTCCTACTCAGTATTAGTCCCATAATGGGATATTGGTTGATGTATTGTGTTTGGTTGTTTGATATAGTAATTGTATTGTGATTGTGGTTGTGATCGTTGTTGACGGTTCGCGAGGCGTGGCCTCGGCTGAGTGGGGTCACTTGCGGGAGTGGCTTCACGCCCTAGTTTCGCCTTCTGTGGAACCCGCCATAAAGGGATGTGCGCATTAATGGACAGGGTTATCGCTCACTATGTGGAGCGGGGATTTGGTGGGTACGGCTGCGGTCCCCCACTCGGCGGTAGTCCAAAGGGATCGGTGATTGAGACGATTGGAATTGGTTGGTTGTGTGTGTGTGACAGTTAAGCTGTCTGTTTATCTTATTGTTGATATATATGTATAAATTGTGTGATTAGTACGGACCCCGGTTGTTGTTTTGTAAACCTGCGGTGATCCATTCGGGGATGGTGAGCAGATATTGAGCAGGTATGAGATGACTACTGGGATAGCTGGGATTGCCACGACATGATGATAGGAGTCTTCCGCTGTAGCTTATTAGTTATTTACATTTCGATTAGAACAATGATTTTGAGAACATGTATTGCACTTTTGGTTTGGTTTTGAGAATTGTAACTCTTCACTAAGTATTTATATTTAAACGTTGTTTCTTCATTGTTTATTTGATTATCATTGCCTCGGTAACCGAGATGGTAATGTCTTCATACCTGAGTGGTCCCGGTAAGGCACTTGGAGTATGGGGGTGTTACAAAATGGTATCAGAGCGACGATCCCGAAACCTGTAACCAATGAACCTAATGAACATAGGGAGTCAATTAAAATGAACCCGGGGTAAAGGTTGTAGGAGCTAATGCAAAGGCTTGGGAGACGTCCTGAAGTCGCAAACTCGCCCTACAATTTTGAACCGGACACATGGGGGTAGTATGTCAAGGTCGTATGTGTTGCTTGTTAGCTTGTATGTGAATGTGATGATGTATGTTGTAATTGTTGGATGTTTGGAGTAGAAGATCGAGTTTGTGAATGAAAGGTTGGTGAAGTATATAGAACTGTTGTTGATTGAAAGCATGTTGCATGATAGTTGGTTTACAATGTTGGTTGGAATTATTAGAAAAGTGCATGAGAATGATGAGTAATGTGGTGGAAAAAGGGAGTAGTTCATATGTGATATGATTATACATAATTTTGTTTGTGTAATTTTATATAATGATTTCATATACATGCCTACTATTGTTCATATGTACATGTTGTATGAAGAATGTGGTTGAAATGGATGAATTGATTGGAAAAGATGGAGTGGCAATAGCATGAGAATACGAATTTTGTGATTATGAATATGTTTAGGTGATGAAGTGTATTTGTAATATTGATGTATTAGTAACATGGAATAGGATTTGTAATGGATGAGTATGATTTGTCTTACGAAAGGCTATAGAATAAAAGCATGTGGGTAGTGCATGATGAATGTTGTTGCTTTGTTTTCGAAAATAATAATATGTGATTGGGGCTACTGGTTTCATGAGTATTGGGTTGTTTTCGTTTAACTTGGTTGTTGTTTATGTTGTTTGGAAGTAAAAATCAAATAGTTATGTCATCTGATTACAGCAAAGTTGTCTTTAAACTGTTATAACTTGAGATGCGTAAATGATTTTAATGTGATTCCAATTGGAGGTGATAGCTTGCTCTTTTACGATTCTAACGATAGGTCACACGCCCAAAACGACCAAGAAATGAGTGAGTTATGACTGTTTTACGAAAACTGGACAGTGCTGAGAAATGCGTAGGTACTCGATCGAGTAGCCTTGGTACTCGATCGAGTAGGGGGGTACTCGATCGAGTACGCGCTTACTCGATCGAGTGTCCCTGGTAATTTGTTTTACGTGCTTCTGATCTTCACCTACTCGATCGAGTAAGTCCTTTACTCGATCGAGTGGCTCGAACTCGATCTAGTGACCCCCGTTTTGGGTCATATGCTTATCTTTTGACATTCGTTGCATATTATGTTTAATTCAAAGTCGTTATATTACTTCTTTATGCAATCGTTTTACGTTTGTGTTGGTCCTGAAGCGTAAGTTACCTAACCTTATGGTGTAAAGAGTGGCACCTATGATGAGTGTGAGTTCGATGGGGAGGACATGAGTTATACGTGGTTGTGATAGATAGTGGAAAAAAAAAAAAAAAAAAAAAAAAAAAAAAAAAAAAGGAAGATCATTATGGCTTAATTGAGATATAGAACAGGTTTTGTGAGACGAGATGAGTGATATGATTGTGTGTTGGGTAATGTAAATGTAAGTGAATGTGGGCAAGGCATGATGTAAGTTTAAGGAACGTGAGAATGAAAAGATTGAAAGAAAGGATGTGGATAGTAGCAACCTGAGATGTATAATGAATTATGGAGGGAGATGGTTAGAAATAGTGTTGAGTAAGAATATATGTAATGAAAGGTCGTTTTAGAGGAATTGAGAAGAGTGGTTTATAGCGAACTTAATGGGACATGTCGCGACGTGGATTTGCCGATAGTGACTGAGTTTGGAAATTTGTGTTATCGAGAGACGAAACTAATGTGTGATTTCCTTGGGTAATTAACGGTATAAAAGAATTTTGATTTCTAGAGATGTAAAAAGGGAGATGTAATTGTTTGAACATTAAACGTTGATTTTTATGGATCAGTGGCAAGGGTGATTAATGGCATAATAAGAGAACATTTTATGGTAAGGAAGAGTGAGATAATATCGATAAGAAATAACGGGATTGGAATTGTGGAGCAATGAGAAAATGATCGGAGCACTAAAGAGTTAGGAAGAAGTAATAAGGAGTTGAATGGTTAATTGTTTTAGTCGAGTGTAAAAAAAAAAAAAAAAAAAAAAAAAAAAAAAAAAAAGGGGAGTAAAACTAAGAAAACGTTCACCGGAGTTGTGTGATATAAAAGTAAGGAATCGTCAAGATGCATGATACTATCATGAGGAATTGAATTAATGGTTATATAGGAGTTTCGGAATAACATGATTAGTCTTGAGTTTTGAGGAATTAAGGAAAGTAAGAAGTTGGTAGAATATCTGCAGGATATGAGATTTTGGTGGAGAGTTAGATGATGATACAATTAAGAATAGTATTGGGAATTATGTTGAGGTAATTTTGGTTGATGGATTTGATGCTCGTTATTTGGGATGATAACCAAAGATAGGGAAGAAACGGTGATGTTTAGAGATGAGTGTAAGAAGTTGATGTACGAACGGTAGTTGTGTGGAGGAGTTGTCTCTAGTGGTTAAGGTTAATGATAAATAGGAAAGATGGCAATTCTAAAGAGGCTGATTTTGTAGAGATTGAATTGATAGGTATGGTTCTGAGGAAGTATAAGACATAGTCTTAGGAGGCGGTTTCTCCTAGTGAGTGTTAGCTGTATAGTTAAGTGTGGCAGAAGGTGAGGGTTATGCGAATGGAAGAATGTGATGAGGGGCATGCGAGTTAAACTCGGGCGACAGGTAACCTTTGTTGAGTGGTAACTTACGTGATCAGGATTGACTGGTTGGATGTGATTATGGGTCTATGTCATATATAAATGTTTGTGTGAGGTTCTGACCTCACAAAAAAAATGGTATGGTGTGATAATTATAAAGTTGTTATCTGAATTTTCTGTAATACATGTTGGATACGAGAACGTAATGGAATGATGTTTAAAAAGGTAATAATTTGACTGTTTTGGCATGACTAGTTATGCTTGTCTGTATTCATGGTACATGTCAATCTGTGATATGGTAAGGGGATGATATTCACGAGGTAATTATCTGTTTAATTCATAAAATATGTTGTGTTATGATTTAGTAAAGCGGATTTGAGTAAGTTTTTCTTGTCTGAGAAATTATTTCGAGTCAGTATTTATGGGAGTTGTATGCAGTTGTGATGACTATCGATGTGGTTGTTGTGCCTCGGGTGGTGATCCGGGCACGGTACATAGTGCTGTGATGCGGGTATTTTCGCACTGCGGTGTGGCTGTTGGTGGCGGTGTTGTGATGCCATCACCGGTTGTGGTGGAGTAGGTGGGATGATTATGATTCGAGTTTCAAAAGTACATACCAGTCATACATATATTGTTGTTTTGTTTGATGTTGCTTCCTGTGAGTTTCAGTTTGTACAGATAGACGCTTGTTTTGTTATTGATGTTTCTTACCAGGTTAAGTTGGGAATGAGGGTAGAATATGATATGAAATAGAGTGGTATATGTTTTCGCTGTTGTCATGGTATAGTGATATTCTGTTGATGGGACACGGTTGTGAGAGGTTGTTACAGTAATTTTGATCTTGTTCTAGATAAGGCTTTAGTGGACATGGTAATGGCAAGTGATTCGTAGAACATGTGTGGTAATGATCTGATATATGCAGGTGGTTCATAATCCTTTGTTGAGACAGTGAGTGTAGGGTGTTGAGTAATTAGTGTCGTGTTAAGTTATGTATGAGGCTTGCGGTAATAAAAGAAAGGAACTTGAGGATCTAGTGTGAGTGTACGTAACAAGTGTGGATCGTGAGTTATGCTTTTGGCGGTAAGAGTTTTATGTAGTTTATATAGAGAGGTGTGTCATGTTGCGGTAATAGGGAACAAGTGAAGTTTTGGGTTAAATTAAGGATTTTGTGGTTTAGGTTAGGTGGTGTGACGAGAGAAGTGAAGTATGAGAGTTGTTTAAGTAAGTGAGCCTTGGGTAGGTGCATGGCGAGTGTTTAGATTATAGGTGGTTATCTTTGACATGCGATGGTGATGAGGATTATGAAAAGATATATCTAGGATTTAGTATTAGTGAGTTACGAGGACGTAACATTTATCTTAAGAGGAGTAGGAGGCGATAAAAGAGAGTTTCATGGTGGTGCATGTTTTAATTGGAAGTAGAGTGTTAGCGTAGCGTAAAGGAGGGATTTGTTTTGTGGATAATACTTATAAAAGGCCATGGCCGTGCTTGTAGTAGTGTGATGCTTCGGAGCATGAGAATATTTTATATAATGTTGACAGTTGGAGGATGATGTTATGAGTCTGAGTAAACTTCGAGGACGAAGTTCCTTTTAAGGGTGGTAGAATGTAACGTTCCGTTTGATGTCTATGAGTGTCTTGATTTTGGATTTGATAGTGGATGATATTATGGAGCTAGCAGTGTTAGTGGATGGTGGTTGGTTATGTATGAAGTTGGTGTCGTGAGAGATATATATGTGGTGGATACGATATCGTGAGTCATGTTAAGGAAGTAAACATAGTTGGTGGAGTGGGTGTTAAGAGTTCATGTTTTATGTTTGGTCGAGTTTTTGAGTTCTTAGTTATGTTGTTGTGTCTTGGTCGAGTTAGTATGGTTGTTTTTAGAGTATGGGTTGAACTTCGGGGACGAAGTTCCTTTTAAGGAGGGAAGACCGTAATACTCCGTATTTATAAGTCTTGGGGTACTCTATCGAGTAGGCCTTACTCGTCGAGTAAGGGTAAGTTGCGTTTTAGAAAAGTTTCGACTGAGGGTACTCTATCAAGTAGCCTTAGGTACTCGATAGAGTAGGGGTACTCTATCGAGTAGCCTTAGGTACTCGATAGTAGTAGGTACTCTATCGAGTAGCCTTAGGTACTCGATAGAGTAGGGGTACTCTATCGAGTAGCCTTAGGTACTGATAGAGTAAGGGGGTACTGATCGAGTAGCCTTGGGTACTCGATCGAGTAGCCTGGTTTTACTGGGTAGTTTTCTCGGGTTTTGTTAATTATGCGATTAAGGTATATAAGCTTTGTCGTCATTATTCTAAATCACTTTTGCAAAACCTAAATTACTGTTTAAGAGAGAAAGCAAGCAAGTTCATCTTCTTAATCGCATTATTAGCAATCCCCGGAGTTTGGAAGGTCAGTTCTTAGCGTTGATTATACCGTTGAGTTCCTTGCGTCGAGGGTAAGATCTATGTACCCTTTTTATTGTCTTTCCTTTGATTTGGTTAAACCCTAATTTAGAGATTTGGGGGTTTTATGTGTAGTATGTGATTTGGTAGCCTTTATGTGTTGTATGATAGGAGGAGGGTTCATAGAAGAGGCTTTTTGATTCAAAGAAGAGAGACCGTCTGATTGTGTGCTTACTGGTAGGATTTCCTACTCAGTATTAGTCCCATAATGGGATATTGGTTGATGTATTGTGTTTGGTTGTTTGATATAGTAATTGTATTGTGATTGTGGTTGTGATCGTTGTTGATGGTTCGCGAGGCGTGGCCTCGGCTGAGTGGGGTCACTTGCGGGAGTGGCTTCACGCCCTAGTTTCGCCTTCTGTGGAACCCGCCATAAAGGGATGTGCACATTAATGGACAGGGTTATCGCTCACTATGTGGAGCGGGGATTTGGTGGGTACAGCTGCGGTCCCCCATCGCGGTGGTCGGTCCAAAGGGACGATCGGTGATTGAGATGATTGGAATTGGTTGGTTGTGTGTGTGTGACAGTTAAGTCATTCGTGTATCTTATTGTTGATATATATGTATAAATTGTGTGATTAGTACTGACCCGGTTGTTGTTTTGTAAACCTGCGGTGATCCATTCGGGGATGGTGAGCAGATATTGAGCAGGTATGAGATGAGTACTGGGATAGCTGGGATTGCCACGACATGATGATAGGAGTCTTCCGCTGTAGCTTATTAGTTATTTACATTTCAGTTAGAACAGTCAGTTTGAGAACATGTATTGCACTTTTGGTTTGGTTTTGAGAATTGTAACTCTTCACTAAGTATTTATATTTAAACGTTGTTTCTTCATTGTTTATTTGATTATCATTGCCTCGGGCAACCGAGATGGTAATGTCTTCATACCTGAGTGGTCCTGGTAAGGCACTTGGAGTATGGGGGTGTTACACATACATTCACTCTATACATGCATATGAACACACATATTGAAAACGGTCCCCTTGACACGCCTTGTAGTGACCAACTCGAAGTTTAAAGGTCCATAGTGCGGTCTTAGGACGTCTCCCAAACCTTTGAGGTAGATCCAAACAACTCCTACCCGGGTTCATTTTATTTATACACCCTACATTCATTGATTCATTGGTTTTAGGCTCTAAAATCGTCGCTCTGATACCACTTTGTAACATCCCCATCTACCAAAGTGCCTTACCAAGGTATACATTAGCATATAAGAGCGTTACCATCTCGGTTGCCCGAGGTAAAGTATATCAAATAGACCATAAACGTTTATTGAAAAAGAAATAAATTTTAATCAATACAAAGCTAAAACCCCAAATCCAAAACTGAAATACATCTCCGAAATAAAGTAATTAGCTAAAGTCTAAACATGACAAATGAAGCTAGTTAAATGAATCGTCGATGTCCCATCCATGAGCGCAGCCTAAGCTCAACATATCACACTGCTCAATCCACCGCTCCCCATTTGCCGGAAATATCAAATGGTTCACCACGCTTTGAAAACATTACAAGGTCACCAACTATACAATCAATCATAAGTCCACAATAAATAACTAATCCAAAACAATCGAATCCTATAAAAACCATCAATCCCTTACTCCAAGAATTGGTGTCCGAACCACAGCCCGGACACGACTACACCCCGTAGTGAGTAGTACTGCCAGATTACCCATCGCAACAGGTAACCCAGCCCGGCTAACGGTAGACCGCAACCATGCCACCTAAAGCCCCACTCATCACAACGACCGAACCCAGATCACTAATTTGTACATCTGTAATACCACGTAACTTTGCGAAACATTTTATAGCCTTGTCTTATGTTTGGTCTAGTAAGCTTGTGTCGAGTCTTGTAGCCTTGTCTAACGAACTCGTACTGGTTGTCTATCGACATGACAAGATTGTCTAGAGACGGAGGAGTGACACTCGACACAGAGGGTGTGAATTGTGGTATTGTGCGCTTGGTCGATCGACAAGTGTTGGTTTGTCGATCGACAAAAAGGGAATGGAGTATTGGGTTGTGCTGCTATGTTGGATGGGAGAGTATGAGAGGTCTATCGACATAAGCATGTCGATCGATATGTCCAACCAGTCGATCGACATAGGGGTTAGACGTGGGTTTTAAAAACATGGGCTTCAAAATGTTTATTTATTTTACCCTAAATCTATATATTCCCAAACCTCATCACTGTTATAACTTTTCGTCAATTCAAAAGCACAAGCACACACACCCATTCCACGTTGGAACCGAGTGAAGGGGCAAAGAGAAGGGGACACGGTGTCAAGGGAGTGTACCTTGTTATGAGGAGCACGGTGTTAAGGGAGTTGTACTATATTTTGGTATGTGCACAGTGTTAAGGGAGTTATGCCATACTTGTTGACTAGGAGTAGCTGTAACACCCCCTCATACCAAGGTGCCTTACCAGGACCACCCTACCATGAGAGTGCATTACCATCTCGGTTGCCCGAGGTTAGTACATATCAAAAGCGTCCGAACTGAGCACATTTATTAAAGTAATGTAAAAAGCGAAGTTTACAATATCCGAAACCAAATACTGTCTAATGAATTACAACTTCAAAGTCTTAATAATAAAAGAAAACTCGCTAAGAACTCAGACAGTGATGCTATGACTCGTGGTGGCAATTCTCCCAAGATAATCCCCAAGCTCTCACTAGCAAAACCTGTCAAGCCTGCTCACCATCCCCGAATGGATCACCGCAGATTCCACAAACAACAACGGGTCGATTATGCAACAAACAGACAAACAAATGCGTACTCGTCCGATCATCATCAACTCCCAATCACCCTGTCTCACATAGTAACCGACTACACACTAAAGTGTGTAGCCCCGCCAGATTACCCATCGCAACAGGTAATCCTCGCGCCAAATGGGTGACCGCAGCCGATCCCACCTAGTCCAGCTCCTCACGAGCGACAACGATCCCTGTCCCTTAATGTGCACATCCCCTCCCGTGGCGGGTTCCACGGAGGGCGAACTAGGGTGTGAAGCCACTCCCGCAAGTGACTCCACCATAATCACAATCACATGACATTACTGTCATCTCAATCCCCTCACACCAACACCCTCACAACAATCTCCATATTACGATGATCAACAGACAACGATAATTACAACAACATGTCATGTAAAGCACAAGAAACTAAGTAGGGAAACCCTACCTTAGCAATCACAAAGAAAGAAAGCAACACGGACAATCAAAAAGGCTCCTCTACGAAGTCTTCTCCTATACAAAGATCATACAACACAATTACACTTTGTACAATTCCCAACATCCCCTTCCATATAAATGTATAGCAACCCGAAACGATGCAATAATTACAAAGATGTACTTACCAACAAAGGCAACAAGAACTTATACGCAAGAATCACCGCAATTATCCACACAAAGATGCTACGAAAAGCTCAAAGGAATGATTAGGGAATGATTTGGGTATGATTAGGTAACGTAGAAATGATAACGCCGTGAAAAGTGATATTAGAAACTCGACGCGAAATATAAAATACCCTAATCACTCCTTAATCAAACCGTCGAAATATAACTTCGCCAAACCGGACACTCGGTCGAGTGCAACAACACTCGGCCGAGTGTCCAATACTCGGTCGAGTATTCGCTATACTCGCCGAGTATTCCTCAATCCGAAATAACACGCACTAAGAGCACTACTCGGCCGAGTAGGCTCTACTCGGTCGAGTAGGCTCCAAAGAAGATCCGTAGTGTTACAATCTTTCCCCCTAAAAGAACTTCGTCCCGAAGTTCACACTCTACTACACACAAGCACAACACCACGACACAAGACTCTAACAATCACATGAGACAACTCCAAGGAACTACACGAGCATCACAACAAGTTACCCAAAACGCATCTCCCGACACGAATCAAACAAAGCAAAGAAAACACAAAACACTATCGCGACCATCTCCTACCCCCTTAAAAGACAACGGTTACGTCCCCGTAACCAAACATACCTGATCAAAAAGGTTAGGAAAGCGGTCTCGCATAGCTTCCTCGGGTTCCCATGTGGCTTCCTCCACATTATGATTAGACCAAAGGACCTTGAGTAAGACCGTCTCACCATTCCGGGTCTTACGAACCTTGCGATCAAGAATCTCCTTAGGAATCTCGGCATAGGACAAGGATTCATCAAGTTCGATGTTCTCCATCTCGAGGATGTGCGACGGATCACTCACATATTTCCGGAGTTGAGACACATGAAAAACATTGTGCACCCTATCCAAAGCTGGTGGTAAAGCTAACCTGTAGGCTACCTCGCCAACACGGTCCAGAATTTCATAAGGACCTATAAACTTTTGGCTTAACTTACCCTTCTTCCCAAACCTCATAACACCTCGCATAGGTGACACTTTCAAAAGCACCTTGTCACCTACCGCGAACTCAATGTCCCTCATGGTGTAAGTCGGCGTAGCTCTTCTGACGATCTTGAGCTGCTCTCATCTTTTGGCGAATCAACTGGATTTGCTCAACCATATCTTGAACCAATTATGGCCCTAAGACCACTGTCTCGGAACTATCATCCCAACAAACTGGACTTCGGCATTTCCGGCCATACAAAGCTTCAAAAGGTGCCATCCCAATGCTTGTATGATAACTATTATTGTATGAAAACTCGATCAAATCAAGCCTGTCTTCCCAACTACCTCCAAAGTCCATAACACATGCCCTTAGCATGTCTTCTAAGGTCTTGATGGTCCGTTCGTCCGACCATCGGTTGCGGATGAAAAGTCGTACTCATCTTCAATGTTGTACCCATCAACTCTTGCAGTTCTTGCCAAAACTTTGATATGAACCTCGCATCACGATCGGAAACAATATCTTTCGGAATACCATGTAACCGAACCACATGCTTTCGGTAACCCAATGCAAGCTGCATCTTAGACCAAGTATCCTTCATGGGGACGAAATGGGCTGATTTGGTTAGCCGATCCACAATCACCCAAATCATGTTGTTACCTTGCTGTGACCTAGGTAACCCCACAATAAAGTCCATGGAGATCGACTCCCACTTCCACTCGGCACCGTCGAGACTCAATCTTTCCTTGAGGTCTCCTTTGTTCACCTTTGACCCTTTGACAGTCAAACATCTAGCCACAAACTCAAACGTCGTCTCTCTTCATGTTCGGCCACCAAAAGTCTTCTTAAGGTCTCTCAGAAAGCTTGTCACCACCCGGTGAACTGAATAAGGAGTGCAATGAGCCTCGACAAGATCATTCTCCTTAACTCGCATCGTCAGAACACACCATCTCCCATCAAAACGAACACTCCCATCGGGATGTATAGAGAACCTGGAAGCTGCTCCACTTCCTACCTTTGACTTCCACTCCTGGATCTTAGGATCAAGCTCTTGCTTACTTTTGATGTTTTCATACAACTCTGGCTCGATCGTCAAATCCCCGATGGTATCCTCTCGAATCATAAAGATCCCCAATCCGGACATCTCATCTCTCAACTTCAAAGAAGGACATAGCCGTACATAGCGAATGAACGCTCTTCCTACTCAAAGCAACTGCGACAACATTAGCTTTACCCTCGTGATAGATGATCTCCATATCATAATCTCCAATCAGCTCCATCCACCGCCTCTGTCGCATGTTAAGCTCCTTCTGAGTGTAGATATACTTTAGACTCTTATGATCAGAGAACACCTTAAAAGTTGCGCCGTAAAGGTAGTGCCTCCAAATCTTAAGTGCGAACACAACTGCGCCCAGCTCCAAATCATGAGTAGGGTAATTCTCCTCATATTGCTTCAGCTGCCTCGAAGCATAAGCTATCACTCTCCCTCCCTGCATCAAGACACAACCCAAACCGTTCTTTGAAGCGTCGGTATAGTCCTCAAAGTTCTCACAACCCTCTGGCAAGGCTAGGATAGGAGCTGTGGTCAAGCGTTCTTTTAAGGTCTGAAACGTTGTTTCACAACTCTCATCCCAAACAAATCTGACTTCTTTCCTCATCAAGGATGTCATAGGCCGTGCTATGGTAGAGAAATCCTTCACAAATCTCCGGTAGTAGCCGGCAAGGCCTAAGAAACTCCGAATCTCAAGAACATTCTTCTGGCGATTCCCACTTGGTAACGGCCTCAATCTTACTAGGATCCACAGATACCCCCTTCTTGGATATTACATGGCCTAGAAAAGCCACTTCCTCTAACTGTAACTCACACTTGGATAATTTGGCATAGAGCTGATTTTCTCTCAAAGTCCGCAAAACTATCCTCAAGTGCTCTTCGTGCTCTTCTTTGGTCTTGGAATAAACTAGGATATCGTCGATGAAAACAACCACAAACTTATCCAAAAACGGTGTGAAGATCCGGTTCATCAAATCCATAAAAGCCGCTGGCGCATTGGTCAACCCAAAAGGCATCACTACATACTCGTAGTGACCATAACGAGATCGAACGCTGTTTTAGGAATATCTTCGTCTGCTATCCTCACCGATGATACCTCGACCTCGATCAATCTTAGAGAATACACCACTCCACTTAACCGATCGAACAAATCATCAATCCTCGGCAACGGATACTTGTTCTTCATCAGAACCCGATTGAGCTCTCTGTAGTCAATGCATAATCTCATACTCCCATCTTTCTTCTTTACAAAAGAACTGGAGCTCCCCACGGTGACACGCTAGGCCCGATATAACCCTTGTCTAACAACTCATGTAATCGCTTCTTCAACTCAACCAACTCTTTAGGTGCCATACGATAAGGTGCTTTAGATATAGGACCCGTTCCCTGCTTAAGCTCCACGCTGAAATCGACATCCCTCTTGGGAGGCAAACTCGGTATTTCCTCAGGAAATACATCTTCAAATTCTTTCACCACAGAAATCTCCGAAGTTGTCGGCGGCTCTACTCGGTGATCTCTCACATGACAAAGGATTAAGGGACACTTTTTCCTTAAACATGACTTTAAAGTCATAACCGCTATAAACCTACACTTAGGCTTTACCACAAACCCTCTATAGGACACCTTAACACCCTTGGGACTCTTTAAAGACACTCTCTTCTGTCTACAATCTATCCTGGCATCATACCTACCTAGCCAATCCATCCCAACAATCACCTCAAACCCATCCTTAGGAAACTCTAACAAGTTTACTGGTAAATCTACCCCTTCAATCACCATAGATATACCCTTATATAACTTGAGACACGACACGACTCCCCGAAGGTATGAACACATCATCTTTTACAACCTCAAACTTACCCAAACCCATAGACACAAAGATGACTTTTAGACACAAAAGAATGTGTAGCCCCAATCAAACAAAACAAAGGACGGTACATTATTAACAAGAAAGGTACCCCAGAACTACATGAGCATCATCCTGTGCTTCCCGCTTATCCATCATGAAGAGCTTTCCACTATTCTTCCGTCCTCCACCCCGAATCAAGCATTGGAGGTACTAGGCTTAGCTGCCGAATCCTGGGTGACACTGTTATTCTGGCGCTGGTAAGATCCACCACCACCGCGGTTGTAACCGCCCTGGTTACCCTGTCCACCTCTGTTGCCCCATGAACCTCCCGGTCGGCTACTAGCAAAACTCTGAGTCGGCCCCTGAGAGAAATTTCCTGATCGAGCTCCTGAACCATTGCCGGGCTTGTAGCTCGTGCATTCCCGCCTTTTGTGGCCTATACCACCACAGTTGAAGCACGTAAGGTTGGTGTTGTCACTTACAGCCCGACCTCCATTCTTTCCCCAGCCACGAGAACCTCCAGAGAAACCAGCTCCACTAGAGAAAGCTTTAGCATGGTTGAAATTCCCTTTCTTGTTGGTTGGCTGATTGTTGTTCCCACTATCAGCCTTCCTCTTTCTCAGATCCTCTCCTCGATCTCCCTTGAGAGATCCACCATTCTCTCGCCTTGACCCGCTCTCGAGATACACTTCCTTGAGGTCGTAGCAACCCCACCCGCATACGGCTCACGATCTTGGCAGACAAACCCCTCTCAAATCGGAGAGCCAAACCTCTTTGTCCGAGTTGCAAATCTTCCACATAACGAGATAGCTCCATAAACCGATGATAGTAATCAGTGACTGTCATCTCCTCAGACATAGTGAAAGATTCAAAGTCGGATCTCATCTTGTGTCGGATATGCTCCGACAAACGCTTCTCTCATAGCACTCTTCAACCCAGACCACGGAATAGCCCCTTCCTCCTGGTAGTAAGCTCTAGCATCATCCTTGACGTTCTGCCACCAAACTGCAGCTTCTCCTCTTAGGTAGTATACAACCTGTTCAACAATCATATCCTCGGGGCACTTAACCATTTCCATGAGAGCTTCAATCTCACGGTGCCACTTCTCGAGCAGCTTTGGTTCGCCTACCCCGTCATATGTGGGAGGGTGGAAACGAGCAATGTTGATGCTAAGCTGGGTTGCATCCATCGTCTTCTCGTTTCCTTTTCCCACATTTTTGAGAGCTTCAAGGAGAGCCTCTTGTTGCTCAATCATGCGAGCAACCTCATCAACGTACATCTCCGAAGCTTGGATCTGTGCGGGAGTTCTTTTGGGCGGCATTTTGAGCTGATAAGAAAGAAAGAAACGTAAACACATGCTCAAAATTTAACATCCCTCCGCCATAAGAACACTCGGCCGAGTGTACATCATACTCGGTCGAGTATTGATAACTCGGTCTAGTACCTTTGCAGATACTCGGTCGAGTATCGACTCCAGAGACAAATGCCAAAACACCAAAAAGAACACTCGGTCGAGTGTAACAACACTCGGCCGAGTGGCCTATACTCGGTCGAGTACACTCTCATACTACTGGTCGAGTAATCACAAACAAGAGCAATCGCTACTTCTTATCAAACAACACTCGGTCGAGTTTTGTCCACTCGGCCGAGTAGACCATACTCGGCCGAGTGTCTACCCTTCTCGCCGAGTTACGCTATAAAAAGATTTACTGATTACGATTTCCCTATCATGCTCACTATTCCGCAAAGAAATACTTAAGGATTTTAAAACCATGTTATAATCACGTCGATGTAATGCTTATATTAAAACTTTAGCACCATAATGCATATATTAAAACTTTAACACCATATTGTAACCATATCAACATCCAATTTGCACATACGCTAGATCCAACGTTGAAATCACAACCCGTTTCATCAATTACTTCTCCCATCACAACAGTTAAGAGTGTCATCACACATATATACAACTATCGACTTTTACCAACATGTATCTTCACATACGTGCACATACAAGGCCTAGTCCTCATCACACTTTCCCCCAAGTTACCGGCTCGAGTTAGTAAGGGCCAAGGTGCGACTCCGGGACGTCTCCCGAGTCTTTGCGGTAGCTCCAAACAACTCTCCCCGGGTTCATTTTAGTTAGACTCCCTAGGTTCATTAAATTCATTTGTTTAGGTGCCGGAATCTTCGGCTCTGATACCACTTTGTAACACCCCCTCATACCAAGGTGCCTTACCAGGACCACCCTACCATGAGAGTGCATTACCATCTCGGTTGCCCGAGGTTAGTACATATCAAAAGCGTCCGAACTGAGCACATTTATTAAAGTAATGTAAAAAAGCGAAGTTTACAATATCCGAAACCAAATACTGTCTAATGAATTACAACTTCAAAGTCTTAATAATAAAAGAAAACTCGCTAAGAACTCGTATGGTGATGCTATGACTCGTGGTGGCAATTCTCCCAAGATAATCCCCAAGCTCTCACTAGCAAAACTCGTCAAGCCCGCTCACCATCCCCCGAATGGATCACCGCATTCCACAAACAACAACGGGGTCGATTATGCAACAAACAGATAAACAAATGCAGACTCGTCCATCATCATCAACTCCCAATCACCCTGTCTCACATAGTAACCGACTACACACTAAAGTGTGTAGCCCCGCCAGATTACCCATCGCAACAGTAATCCTCGCCGCCAGCATGGGTGACCGCACCGATCCCACCTAGTCCAGCTCCTCAACGAGCGACAACGATCCCCGTCCCTTAATGTGCACATCCCCTCCCGTGGCGGGTTCCACGGAGGGCGAACTAGGGTGTGAAGCCACTCCCGCAAGTGACTCCACCATAATCACAATCACATAACATTACTGTCATCTCAATCCCCTCACACCAACACTGTCACAACAATCTCCATATTACGATGATCAACAGACAACGATAATTACAACAACATGTCATGTAAAGCACAAGAACCGAGTAGGGAAACCCTACCTTAGCAATCACAGCAGTAAGCAACACGGACAATCAAAAAGGCTCATCTACGAAGTCTTCTCCTATACAAAGATCATACAACACAATTACACTTTGTCCAATTCCCAACATCCCCTTCCATATAAATGTATAGCAACCCGAAACGATGCAATAATTACAAAGATGTACTTACCAACAGTGCAACAAGAACTTATACGCAAGAATCACCGCAATTATCCACACAAAGATGCTACGAAAAGCTCAAAGGAATGATTAGGGAATGATTTGGGTATGATTAGGGTAACGTAGAAATGATAACGCTGTGAAAAGTGATATTAGAAACTGACGCGGAAATATAAAATACCCTAATCACTCCTTAATCAAACCGTCGAAATATAACTTCGCCAAACCGGACACTCGGTCGAGTGCAACAACACTCGGCCGAGTGTCCAATACTGGTCGAGTATTCGCTATACTCGCCGAGTATTCCTCACAAATCCGAAATAACACGCACTAAGAGCACTACTCGGCCGAGTAGGCTCTACTCGGTCGAGTAGGCTCCAAAGAAGATCCGTAGTGTTACAGTAGCGGTTGGCCTGTATAAGACGGGAGACTGGACACTCGTTTCCATTGCAATGCTATTTATTCTTTTATTACAGTTATTCTTTACACTTCTATTATCGTTGGTTATTCACATTGTCATCATTATTTCCCTACTAAACCAGTGGTTGACGTTAGACCTGTCAAAACTCGACCCGACCCGAAAACCCGGCCCGTTTTTTTAGGGTTACAAACCCGGTTTTTTCGACCCGTGACCGTTTGACCCGAACCCGAAATTACCCGTTATTTTAGGGTCGAGACCCGACCCGAACGGGTCGACCCGTTGGGTCAAGGGAAAATCATGAATTTTATTAAAAATATTGATATTTATAGATTATATTTGAAAATATAGTTAAAAAATTATTTTTTTATTACTTAAAATTAAAAATTCAACTAAAAAGTCAATTTTATATAACTTTTATAATATTTAATAATAAAATAATTATTAAAAAAACTTTATTTTAATAATTATATCAATATAATTATTGTAGATGATGAATATGATTAAAATAATAATTTTAAATATATTTTACTTTTTAAAAAAATATTTTTTAAATTAAAAAAATCGTTTAAAAAAGATGTTAAAAATTATTTCTTGACCCGTATTTTGACCCTAACCCGACCCGTGACCCGTACGACCCGACCCGTATCTGACCCGACCCGTATTCTGACCCGACCCGTATGACCCGACCCGGGACCCGACCCGCCCGACCCGTTTGACAGGTCTAGTTGACGTGTTTATGTCTTGTGTCAAATTGTCATCTATTTCTAGGGTGGCTTGTGTTGATCCATTCAATAATTTCCGATTGAATGGGGAGCAGTTAATAAAGCAGGTTCAGGTTAGTAGCTGTTGTGATGCGATGCTGGGATATGTGGGACGAGTGACACAGAGCTTATGGGGTCTTACTTTCACGAGTCTTTCTTAGTAGTCGGACATCACCCTCTTTATCATTTCAGTTGTTAACTTTCGGTTTTGACAGTGGGTTTTGAGATTGTATTTTACTCATTTGAGACCGTATAAGTTTTGATGTAATTTTAATAAAGTACCTTTTCATTGTTTCAATTTGATTATCATTGCCTCGGGTTACCGAGATGGTAACACCTCTATTTGATCGGGAATGTATTATTAAAGGCTCCTGTTTAAATGAGGGGGAGAGGGGGTTACAACATCCCCCTTGTGACGGGAGCCACAAGGGGCGAACATGGGGCTGAAGACCATCTCCCGCCAATGGCTTCACAATTAATACTAGCAATATCAACAATAGTACGAGACCAATAACATCACCACAATACTATATCAATGATAATCACCAAAATCTTTTCACCACTCACAATTAACCATATACAAGAACTGAGTAGGGAAACCCTACCTGACTAGCAAATCCACGAATCACAAGCAATGCTCCTCTACGAAATCGTTACCTAAACAATGATAATCAAACAATACTAATCACAATCCATCACTAATCAATCTCTACCCCCAATCTAACCCAAATTAGGGTTTGCATAAATTTCAAATAACAACAATAACTGCTTAAGAAATACTAGAGACTTAATGACGCAATTGACCCGGAAAACGAGATCCAAAAGCTCACAATAGATCGATCTTGGCTTGGGAAATGATGAAGATAATTAGAGGAGTTTAGAACGTCGTTAGGTTTTGTAAAAATGCTTTAGAAACCGATTAACACGAAATTTATATTCCTCTAATCATTTTAATCAAACCGCGCGATTAATTCCTATTAGACCGGGCTTCGGTCGAGTACCAACGACACTCGACCGAGTACACTCTACTTGACCGAGTGCCACCAAGTTAGAAGCTTGATTCAAAATACCGGACGACGCACTCGATCGAATACATCCTACTCAACCGAGTATCCTCAGAAATGAGTAGTATTACAAGAGTAATCTTGGTACATGTAAGAACAAGTGTATTTTAAATAGAATATTCTCATATTTGATGACATGGCTAGTTACTTGGTTGTCATTGGGTAAAGCCACATGATTCTTAAATTTGGTTAGTTTTCGTTTCGAATTCCTTAGTCACTCTTGGGAGACGTCGTCATCACCAACAACTGCTTTAACTATAAAAACACATAAACCCAACAGTCTTCCTCCAAACTCAATTCAAATTGAAGCTCCAGACTACCTTGTTCATCAATGGCGGTCTCTGACCCCGCCATTAACACCGGATCCTCACTTCGATTCGCCTTCGGAAATGTTCTCGCTCTCTTCATTCTCATATTAACTGGCGTTCTCGCTTTCTCCATTCGTCTCTTCTCTGTAACTCTTCCCGCTTTATCTCTCCTCTTCCAGTTATTCATTCAATTCAATTACGTTTTCTGTAATTTTGATTATGTTGGAATATAAAACCCACATGTGAGTGTCCAACATTGTTGGAGAAACAGAGATTCTACTGCTTTATAACCAAGGGGCTACTCCTCTTATTGCCAATTAGTTTTAAGGACGGAACCTCCCTTGTGTTGTCGAGTGCTGCGTCTCTCCTCCGTTTGGATGTCTCCCGACCCGTTTGCATGTTCTAACATATTGAATTATTTGATTTTTGCAGGTTATTAAGTATGAGAGTGTAATTCATGAGTTTGATCCTTATTTCAATTATCGAGTTACTCAGGTTGATTCATCTTTTACTTTCGTATATTATGTGATTTCAAGATTGAATGAGGTGTTTAGCTGGTGTTCAGGCCCGTCCAAAGCATGGTGCTCTATGTGCACTAGCACTGGGCCTCAAAATTTAGGGGGCCCAAACTTAGCATTATCATCCAAAAAAAAAAAAAGGTTATAGCAATGAAGTTAGAGAAAAGCACGGTGCATAGATATTCCAATCCTCATTTATCAACAATCTCCTTCCCCAAATAATTGTCTTCTTTTCCAAAAATAATTAAATTTACTCTTTAAATTCCCATAAACTTATTGAACAATTTCTATTATAATTTATAAATATGATTATCCCAAATCAATTGCTAATCATTCCAAATTTACAATTAGAGAAATTGGAATCAAAAATTTGCAATACAATTAGTTTCATGTCTATCAAAAATAAAAATCCTAAAGTTATACTTGAATTTCAAAGAGATCGAAATAGGTAATATTTCTTCTCGATTTTAATAAATTTCATATTTTCAATACTATATTCATGATTATTGAAAAAACTTTAAAACCCAACTGTGATCCCGTGGATGCTTGTGTTAGTGATTACTTCTTGTTGCAATATTGTGTTGGATTTTTAGTGTAATGTTTAGTCCAAGCATTAACTTCGAATTTGATAGTTTGTAAAATTTGTATCCCAACTTTGCGGGATTCGTCGTTAGTATACCTTATAAAAACTCCAGAGCATATTTGTACATGTACATAGTTAAGTTGGTTAATTTTCTGTTTTGGGTGATGATGGTCTGTCTATCTTGTCTTTATTTTTCTTTCATATTATTGACTTATTATGAGAGGGTAAGTGGGGTGCTTAATTTACTTCTATTTGATTTGCCACTTGTATATTGTGGGAGAGACATTATCCGTCTTTAGA
The DNA here is from genome assembly GCF_048544455.1 of Silene latifolia. Taxonomy (NCBI): domain Eukaryota; kingdom Viridiplantae; phylum Streptophyta; class Magnoliopsida; order Caryophyllales; family Caryophyllaceae; genus Silene; species Silene latifolia. The sequence goes on along the minus strand of NC_133532.1, from coordinate 65,246,941 downwards.
TTGTGATGGATAGTGTCCGTCTTCAATGAGAGATTGTGTATTAATATTGTTTTCATATTTGTCTCAAGATAGCGTCCGTCCTCGATTTTGAGAGTGTGAATTTGAGTATTAATATGGTTTCCCTACAAGCGTAAGTCGATTTTTGTATAATTTTCTTCAATTTTGTAAATTTGAGGCCTCATATATTTTTAAGCACCGGGCCTCCACTTATCTTGAGACGGCCCTGCTGGTGTTGGACTGACAATTTATGTGATCGAATCGTTTGATCATGGCTTTCAATTGTCATTGAAGTAGAGGATATGCATACTTTTTGCCACCATGAATTCTTAGTGTCGAACAATGCATCATCAAGTTATACCCTAAATAAATACCCAGGTCGCTTAGGTACACCTTGTGCATAAAGCACGGTTAGCAGAGTATGAGACACTCTACTATGAGTTCTTCTAAAACCTTGACCTTGTAACTAAGACAGTCGAACATTTGGCTCTATGGCAATTGCATCATTGAATGCTATCTGTTATTGCGTGGAGTGCAGCTTCTTTGTTTTCCCAGCGAGAGTATGTGCAGAAAGGCTGATAAACATATGAAAACAATGACAAGAGTCAAGGATGATTACCTATTGTTAATTGAAAAATTCAGCTATTTATACTTCCAAACAAGATCATGAACTAATAGTAGGACATAATTACAGATCTGAAATGCTCCGTCCTTTTCGACGCGTTGGAATGATCTATCAAGTTCACAACATGAAGAGATAGTTATGAAAAGAACACCTGAGATAAAGTTTGGCCACAATGAAATATGTTTTTGATATACTCTCTCCATCCCGGTAGGTAGGGCTGAGCAAAAATTCCGATTATCCAAACCGATCCGATATCCGATCCGTATCCAATCCAAATTTTTGGATATCCGATCCGAAAGTTTAGTTTGGTTTGGATATGATTATTAGAATTAAAACATCTGGATATCCGATCCGATCCGAAACTATAGTTTTCTAGTATAATTTCGAGAAAATACAATTTTATCTATACAACTTAACTAAAGTTTAAAATATTAGAGAAATATGTAAGTGGTAGTTAAATTTTATGTCGAGAGCATTGGAGTAAGAATACTAAAGAAAATAAATAATCATGTAAGACGATGAATATGATCGTTTTTCATACTTAATTTTAAAGTAAATTCCAAAATATGGATATCCAATAGATATCTACATCTGATCTGATTATTTTGGATATCCGAACATTTGATAGCCGAAACATTTGGTTTGAATATAAATATCTGATTTCGAGAATTTCTAATATGGATATCCGATCCTTACTTTTGTAGTTGCACTCATATAATCAATGGTTATTACTCCCTCGTATTTAATGGAATCATATAATTTTCTTTTTACATCAATATCATTTGCCATACAAGGAAAGATCGACTAAGAAATGGGGCGATTAGGGGAAAAGGTGCAAGTGGCGCTAATAGAGGACAAGATGATGGAAAATCGACTAAGATGAAATGATGAATTGGCCATGTGAGAAGGAGACCTATGGACGCCTTTTGGTTAGGAGGCTCAGGACTTAGGGGAACATAAAAGGTTGCTAGGAGTAGAGGGAGACCAAAACAGACTTGGTTGAGAGTGATAGAACATGACATGAGATTTCTTGGGCTCGAAGAGGGTGGTATGGTGACAGAGAGGGCAGAATGAAGGGAAATGCTACGTGTGGATTTTTAGTATATGGTCTTATTTGAAATATTTAGTGTTTTTATTTCATTTTTAAAAAAAAAAATCATTTCTTCTTTTCGGATTTATTGCACGTTTTACAAAAATAACTTTCTTATATAATAATACTTGTTTTAATTTGAAGGTGTTCCGTAACATTAATTTTTATTTCGATTTTTCAAACATCGTTTTAATTTTTCATCGTAGATTTAAATTCTAAGCTTTTATAAAAGAAATCCGAGCTTTTATTTTCTAACCTATAAGTTTAACTTGACTTTTGTATTATGTTTCAACCCCCATTTTGCTTTACAATCTTCTTTTTCTACATTCCACATTTTGAGGTGTGGGATCACTCATGGATGGTTCTAAAAGACGATTCATGTCACCACCCCAAATCATTTGAGGATTAAGGCTCTGATGTTCTATTAAGAAAAATGGGTTACATGTAGATAGTTTCTCAAAACTTTCTTTGCTTTATTACCATGTTACTCACTCCACCAGAGTACTATGAGTATGTAAGAGCATTTTGGTTATCTATGATGTTTATTTTTGTAATTTTTAGAAATGGTATGAATCCAGTGAATGGAACAAAAATTAAAAGTGATATGAATCCGGTGAATGGGAGGGAGTATTACTTATCAGCAGAAGCTTACCATGTGAATGGAATTGTAGTGCCTTGAAAGGGGATTGACAAAGCGGAACTTGATAAGTAAACCATGAGACCGTTATCTAAAGAACAAACTGCTTTTTTACTTTTTGATGAAAGGTTTTAGAAGATGACATATGCTGAAATTGTTCTGTAGCTAGTGTAGTGCATATGTGGGTGCATGCTCATATGTATAAAGGAAGTATATGTTTGGAGCAGGTTTGTCTGGGATACAAGTAGGGTCTATGATATTATGGTACCTTAAGAGGGTAGCAACCATCTCACTTGCTGTTGCCTAATTTATGCTGATTCTGTTAAGCAGTACATGTGAAATCATGGAAACTGTACGCCATCCATGTGAAGTGCTTGTCTCTCTATCAAGTGTTGTAATACTGACCTTAACTTGAATTTCTGATTCGTACCTTTGATACCTAGTATTGTAACCACTGTGATTTCTCTTAATTAGTTTGTGGATACATAGACATAGAACAGGACTCTATGATAACTGATAGACCAGCATGTATATTCTCAGAGACTCAGACATGTATAACTTGTTACTCATTATTCACTTGTTTGTTTGGTTATCTTACTCAGTGATTTATAGTTGTGTTGTAATATATATGACTTTTTTTGCCAACTCGAGGTAATATATGCATATATTGCTAATGATGTCTGATGGTGGGACTCTTTGTTTGAGGGCAAATTCAGTTTCTCACAAAGAACGGCATATATGACTTTTGGAACTGGTTTGACGACAGAACCTGGTAATTGCTGTTACATATGTGAAATAAAATCTATTGCTAAACCTTTGGTTTACAGATTGTCCAGTGTATTAAATGTGATTTTTTTTTTGGTGAAGGTATCCACTGGGTCGTGTAATTGGTGGAACATTGTATCCTGGATTAACTCTCACAGCAGGCACTCTATGGTGGTATGTTTTATTTGGTTATTCACTGATGTATTGGTTTGAAAATGCTATGAACCTTGTTTAGGTTCAGCACTTCAGCTGTGACGATTTTGCTTCAAGTTATGTACATGTTTTTTTTTGTTATTACTGCTAGAGTTTGGTTTCTTTTGATTATAGGTGTTAAGGTTTACTATACTTTATGTTGTCAGGTTTCTGAATTCTGTGAACATTCCTCTATCCGTGGAAACTGTCTGTGTGTTTACTGGACCAATATTTTCTGCGTTTGCCTCATGGGCAACCTATCTTCTCACAAAGGTTGGGTTTGACACATCTCATTTCACTTACGGGGAAATAAGAAAGAGAAAATTGTTACCCTACTTGGTTGGCTGATACCATATTCTGTTATTGCAGGAAGTTAAGGGACCAGGTGCAGGACTGACAGCCGCTTTACTTTTAGGCATGGTAAACACGGGTTTTCTGATGTCTCATTGGCTGCCTGAACGTTTGAGTTCTTGGAAGTTATTTGGCTATATAGTTTTCGTTTATTAATTACTCAATATCTGAACACAAAACGTTGAAATGGGGTGCTCAAAATGACACTGGAAGAGTACACAAACATTAATAAGAGTTTTCTTCAGCTGAGCTCCTTAACTTATTAAAGCTGTTTTTGCCCTCTGTTTCTAGGTTTGTCGACTATTATACCAAAATTTAGGTTATGACTACTAGATCTTCTTTCTAGTCTTTGCACTGTTATGGTGTTATTATTATCTAGATGTTGGCCGATCATCTGGAGACCAAGAGTGCGACTAAGTCAATTATCTGACTCTGCTTGTACAGCCTAACGTTTCTCTAGAAAGTGAAGAAGTTCTTCTCTATTTCCACTTATGTTTTGGCGTTTCATAGAAAGTTTCGTACACTTGGAACAACAGAGTTGTCCTATGACCATCAATCAAATATAATCACATATTCACATAGCCCTTTCAAAAAAAAAAAAACATATTCCGTATTAGTCACATAGGCTGGCTGACCTACTGACCTTTGCTATGTCAGTATCGTTGCCTCCACATAACCATGGAGACCAGAGTCAAAGCTGAAGATCATATTTTGATGTCTAATATGGTTTCTCATTTTGTTTTTCAAACTTATGTTCTTGGTAAAGCTTATGGTTTAATTTGGAGATTCTGGATACTGGAATAAAACTATAAAAGCACAAGATCAAGTGTTTAAATTGTTGGAGAATGTAGGAAGTTTGATTTTCAGATCAACACACAAGATAGTATAGTTCTGATTGCTCTACACAAAGTATTCTGGGACACTGAAATGTGCAACTAAAAAGTAGAGGTTCTAATATTTTCTTTTTAAATTTTGCATTGTGTTTTTGAAACCTATTGTCTGGTGTTTCTTTCAGGTGCCGTCCTATATTTCTCGATCTGTAGCAGGCAGCTATGACAATGAAGCTGTTGCTATATTTGCTTTGATATTTACTTTCTATCTTTATATTAAGGTGAGGTCTAATATATCTTTTTGGTAGGCTTTGCATACATTAAGTTATTTTCTTTATGTTCGTCACTTTGTCCTCCCTTCTCTCGTAGAGTCGTATCACAGGTTTCTCGCTTTTTTGTCTATGAATGTTGATGTTTTGTGGCCGTTTTCTCTAAGTTTAATTGTGATTATTTGAGTGCAGACGCTGAATACTGGTTCGCTGTTCTATGCCACTTTGAACGCCATAGCATACTTTTACATGGTATGCTTTATGTTTGAAGGAAGTGAAGCATTTTTGATAAGCTCTTATTGTATATTGATTTGACATTTATGTTTCCCAATAGGTTTGCTCCTGGGGAGGATACACCTTCATCATTAACCTTATTCCTATGCATGTTATGCTGTGCATAGTAACTGGTCGGTATTCCCACAGGCTGTATATTGCATATGCTCCTCTTGTAAGTTTATCCTTATGACTCTAGCTTCTCTTTTGTTTGTCAATGAAAGTTTCTTCCTGGAAGAAAAAGGAAGGAATCAGATGAAGAAACTGATCTCAACACCTCTAAAATCTAAAATCTGAAATTACTAAGTTTTTATAACACTACGAAATCTTAGCACAGGATAGTTTGTCATAAATAATTCATGTAAGCTACGTTCATCCTGAGATTGACCGAACGAAAATTCTATTGAAGATTCATCGTGCTTACTTTCTGTTTTCCCCCTCTAACCCTATATACCGAAGAATAGGAAAGCATCGTTTAACTCACAATGTTGTTCTGTCATGCATTTTTTCTCTTGTGATGCAGTGAAGGGTTCTTATGTGTTACTTTGTATGTTGAATGAGGAGTTCTTATATCTGCTGTATAAGCCTGAAGTACTCATATTCTGGTGAATGGTGATACACACCAGAATATTTACAAAAACTAACTACTGAAATATCATTTAATTTGCGAGCCTGAAAAAGTTGCAACTACCTTCTATCCTTAAACCAATGCGACCTTTTTACTATTAACCTGGTCTTTAGATACTTTTGAGATGTAGATATACATTTGAATGAAACATAATTTTCCTTTTAGCAAACTTGTCTAGTGAAAGCTCAGTCAAATACGATTCTTTTTTTTTTTTTTTTTTTTTTTCTCTGACTAATTATGAATAATACTCTTTATGTTCTTTAGCTTAAGATAACAACTTAAGATACCTTTGGAGTTCTTTTCTTATGTATCTGTTTTTCTTGGATAATTCTGTTTGCTAATGTAAATATTAAATACTTAACAGTTGCCGCAAACCAATTTAGTTTATATTTTTTGTTTTCCTTTTTATTGCTGATTTGAATCACATCTGAGCAAAATTGGTTATCCGATGTTTGTCCTCATGAGTGCAGGTAGTCTTGGGCACACTTTTAGCTGCTTTGGTACCCGTTGTTGGTTTTAATGCAGTTATGACTTCGGAACATTTTGCATCATTCTTGGTAAGCCGTTTTAGTAAAGCTGTATTTATACTGCCAATTTAAATAGTTGATATTAATGGGTTTTGACTTTGCTTTTAACATGATATTAGTTACTCTACTTTCTGTACACTGGTCACTGGTGTTTCTTTTCCTGATGAGGTTTCATACTTCTAATTTATCAAAATGGCCGCAGGTGTTCATTATTCTCCATGTAGTTGCCCTTGTATATTACATCAAGGGAATTCTTACACCGGAGATGCTCAAAGTAGCTGTAACTCTTGTCGTATCCATTGGCCTGTAAGTAATCCTTCTGATGTTGAGTGTATCAAGGAAACTATTAGCCTTTTAAACATCTGGTAGCGAGGAGGACATATCTGGATCTTTGTGCTGTAAGTGTCAATTTTTAGATTGAAATGGCGATACCTTTTAAAAAAGCTAGTTGTAATAAAAAAGTGAAACATCACTCTGAAACCCCACCCTCTTATCTTAAAATCTCGCTGTCCAATGACTCCGATGTATGGAGCAAAAGGTTATTTGGTTGCATCATTTATCGTTTACAGAAAAATCATAGTTAGATAATTCTTTAACGAGGCTCATGTAAAATGTACCCACAAGTAGGGGAATATGAATTTGTTTGTGGTGCGTTAAAGTTTCAAGCATGTGGAGGATCATAGAGCTTACTGGTCGTGAGATTAGATCTATTTAGTGGTCCACCATCTACATCACTGGCCAACTATATTTCAAGACTGCTATGAGTGCTTCGCACAACTAAAGCCGCTATTGAATTTATCATTCCCAAGATAGAGGTAGTTACATTTGACACGACATCAATGTGCTTGTAGACAGTCGTAGCTGAAACTCTGGACTTTTCTTTTGAACTTTGGTACAGTTTAAATTAATAAGAAGTCCGTCCTTCCTCCAGCCGTTTAGAAAGAAGAAGACATTGATTACCTATTCTATGGCTTTTCATCCTAACATTTGCAGCTTACAAATTGGCGATTGTTATACCTTTTGACTTGATTTTGAGTTAGTAATTATTTGCCTGATTGCAATATGTTGGTTATCTTCAGGGCAGTTTGTATTGCTGTAGCAGCAATACTTGTGGCACTGGTTGCTTCAAGCCCAACAATGGGATGGAGTGGACGAAGTCTTAGCCTTCTTGATCCGTACGTATTTTTTATGTATTATATTTTGATGTCTGTATATGTGTAGTTCTGTTACTTCTGTACGGATGTGCGGGCTTCGGCGCGCAGAACACGCATGTGCATGCACATGCTCTATCATTCATCATTTTTTGATTGGGGGAAATGAGTCAGTAGTCAAAAAGGAGTATATGTGGGAAATTTTGAATAGATGAGGGTACTAGTGGAGAAAATTATAAATCGTTAACTTTTGTAGATAGATGAAATGTAAAATTATGTGGACATGCAAGCCGGCATTATAGATCACTTGGGTATCCGTATCACTTATTGATACACACAGAAGGATGCTTGATGCAAGGCATTGGTTTCACATAGGCACGTTAACAACTCAAATCAATGACCCATGTTCAATTGGCATCATCAATTGTATACTGATGGTTGAGCCTGCTGAGTAATTAGAGAGTGAGTCATTGGTTTTTAAATCAAAGTTTCAGCTTGTGTTTTTGCAAAATGAAGTAGGTGAGGGAGGTGCTTTTGGTAAATAAAGTCTGATTATGTTCAGTTTAAGTGATGTCAGTACGTACGTGACACTTTTAAGAGGTAGGCTATATAGAGAAGTTAAATGAGTCTTCAAAAGAGACTTTCGAGTTTCGACCTGTTTGGTAATGTATCTTGGCTTCCCTATATAGTATATACTCATTCCTGGGTGGTTGTCTTAATTGACGTCTATATTCTGTCTAGGAATTGCTATCATAGGATTGGTTATGACTTACCCTGAAATCGACTGACTAATCATAAGAGAAAAGGGAATGTAGGAGATAGTTAATGAGAGATGAAAAAGAAGAATAATTTAAGAGGAATGGACAGATGTAACTGAGATCACAGGAGCACGACTTACTTTGGAATGTAGAGATTTTATACAGAATTTTGATATGTTAAAATAATATCCGAAGAAGAAACAAAGAGAACGAATACAGAAAAAGGACAAGATATCCCAACAGACAGAAGCAAAGAGGTCCAATAATCCACACATCAAAGTATCAAACCCTAGTAATAAAACCTTTCTTAAAACCCTCTTTTATATATAGTTATTATTATTATAGGTAATAGATTTTTTGTTGTTGTTTTTGAGTAGTTGGTGAAACTTAATACTCTCACAGTAATCAGTAACCTTGTTGTTTTTGAGTAGTTGGTGAAACTTAATACTCTCACAGTAATCAGTAACCAGTAACCAGTAACCAGTAACCAGTAACCAGTAACCAGTATCCAGTATCCAGTATCCAATATCCAGTATCCAGTAACCGGTAACCGGTAACCAGTAACCAATAACCTCTACATAACTTGTGTTTAGATTGGTACTTTTGCTTGAGTGAACATTATATTATGAGCCTTGCAGTTTCTATTTTGGAACCATCTTTAACTTAATTCTTATGCCTCAAAAGTATAGTGTACCCGAATTATCTCATCATTAACCCAATGTGAGTCAAAACCGGGACTGACATTATGTGCCAATTCGTAGTACTCCGCATCAAACTACCCGACTTTGAGGATGACCTCAATCGAAATGACTAATTTGGAATTTGAAATGTGTATTATACAGCCCAAATGACAAAACCCGTAATAAACATGCTCGAAAGTACCTGTTTGAAACCCTAATGAACCAACCCATAGCCACCCGACCAGAACTGACCCATACAGCCATACCTGACATGTTCTAGTAGTATCATACGTAAAGTATCCCTCGTCCTCAGAATGACATGACCGCATGTCCCGACCCGAAGTGCATCTTATATATATCCGAAGTTAACTGACGCAAATCCTTCCCGTAACCTTTCCGACTGTCTTGTTGCCATGTCTAAGTGTCGCCTACAGAAATGTGCATTTTATTGTATGTTTGCGGAACTTCTAATATCGTGAATTAGTTGTCCTTTGATGCAAAACTCGGAGCAATTTTCATAACAATTAATCCAAAAGCAGTTGTGTTGTTCATAATGTCTGATGGCTGGATATCTGAGTATCTGACTCTTGAAATTCTTCCTTGTGTTTTATGGGATTGTATAAACTAGGACATATGCAAGCAAATACATTCCAATTATTGCTAGCGTCAGCGAACACCAACCACCTACATGGACAAATTACTTCATGGACATTAATGTTTTGGCGTTCTTGGTGCCCGCTGGAATTATTGTATGTTATTTTCTTGTTTAACGAATTGTAATAACTAATATAGAGTGCTCGATAGAGTTCTTTTATTAGTATACCTCTCTGACATATGCACCTTTCTTTCGGGGTTATTTTTCATGCAGGCATGTTTCTCACCTTTATCTGATGCAAGCTCATTTGTAATCATGTACATTGTGACATCAGTTTACTTTTCAGGAGTCATGGTAAGAAAATCAAGGAATTTGTGTTTGTGAGTGATTATTTAACAGTTCTATCTTTAGCCTTTAGACACCTTCTCAATTTATGAGTGACATTTGTCTTTCGATATACTTGTAGGTCCGCCTTATGCTTGTATTTGCCCCAGCTGCGTGCATATTGTCTGGGATAGCCCTTTCTGAAGCTTTTGATGTTCTTACTCGATCTGTTAAATTCCAGTTGCCTGCAATATTAGATACGTCGGAAAATGTGGTGAGTATTGAGGATCCTTGGTTGGGTTTTCTCGTATGTTGATGTTTGAATTTAGCTAATTGTTTTAATAAATTAACTGTAAAGGCAGGAGATACGACCTCTGGCAGTGCTTTGTTACAAACTGATGTCGTAAAAACTAGCAAAAATGAAGATAATGCAAAGGAGCGGTCTTCTAAAAAGGGCAAAAAGAAGGAGAAGGAATCTGATGGGAATGGTTCTTTGAGGTCCCGTGTTAAGAGAAGGCTTCTTGTTTTACCATTTGAAGCATCTCTAATTGCTTTACTCGTTATTTTATTGCTGGGAGGATTTTATGTGGTTGGTACTCTTTCAATCTATCCTGTGTATAAAAACCTTTCTGCTCAATTTTATGTATTTTCTGCCAACTTTTCCCCCCTGCCCTTACCTAGGTTAGGGACATCTTTTGAGGCATGGTGCTAATATTAATGTTAATTTGCTGTTATGCCTCTTTTTGTCAAAGGAAAACTCTATTGTTGTGACAGGTTTTAAATTTTTTCGGTTATGGGGGAGGTGGCTGGTGGAGGGTTGTGGACGCCTAGGTGGGTCTGAATCCAAACGAGAAATCTGATCTAAGATTGTTTGGCCTTTAGCTCTAGAATTGAAGGTGTAGCCTTTCAGGAGTTTAGCATATTGTCTGATCAGATGTCTTGGGTTATGCATGGGGTATTGGGTGGTAATGCATTCCAACCAAAGATGACCTAACCCCATTTGATCTGATGTATTAGAACATTATGCACTCTGCCTATCCCGCAGTTGCTATAACACTTTGCTCATCTTTTTTCTGGCTATAAGAGATCTGAGCTAGCAAACTGAATTTCCTTGTAGGTACATTGTGTTTGGGTTGCAGCGGAAGCATACTCAGCTCCTTCTATCGTCTTAACATCTCATACAAAAGATGGTCTGCATGTATTTGACGATTTCAGAGAGGCGTATTCTTGGTTAAGCCACAACACGGAGATGGATGACAAGGTTAGTTTAATTTCTATCTCTATATGGTTGATGGTTATGTCTTCTGAATTCATAATTATGTTCCATAAAGAAACCATGTTTTAGTTTACAAGCAAATGGTTTGAAGTCAGCTACATGTTATTCTTGCTTGATGATTAAATTTAGTGTGCTTGTGTCAATTTTTATATTAGCATGATGTTGTGAACTCGTGTCGAACTGCAGAGCTTAGCCCTGTCAAAAGATGACCCGGCCCAAAAACCCGCCTGAAAATAACCCCTCTTTCCAAGCCGAACTGAAGACGAACCAACTCGACAATAACCTGCACATTTAGGGTTAAGATCGCTCGGCCCATGACCAGACCCGGAACCACTTAAATATATTAAAAATTTGCATTTGTATTTGTATTTAAAGCTAATAAAGCTAATATGAAATATAAAATGATAAAAATAATCTAAATTTTAAAAAATTTGAAATGAAATATGCTTATATTTCTTTTAAAGCTTAGTTTTACTACATGATTAATTTTTTTTTTTTTTTTTTTTTTTTTGGTAACGAGGAAAATCTCTCATTAGACCACATGATTAATTACTCAAATGATTACCATATAAATATAGTCACGGCTTGTCACGTACGTGTAACTATTGATCGATCTAATAATTCGTTTAAAAAATGTTTATTTTTAGTAATATCATGTACTAGATGATTATAAAAAATAAAAACTATGTCTATAACTGAAATTAAAGAAATAAATATTTGTAAAAAGGTGTTATTCTAACCCGTTTCTGACCAGAAACCTTTATAAACCTGACCTGTCCAAACCTGTATTTTACAAACCCGAAATAGAGTACCCCCATATATTACCTAAACTGAAATGACTGAACCCGTAACCAGCCCGTCCGACCTGTTTGTCAGGTTTAGTAGAGGGCTAGAGGCTGTTTCTGTCCTTCACATGTAACATGTGATGTTCTTCAAACACATTTTGTTAGGTAGAATAAATTGAAACTATTTATCGAGGTATCTATGTTGGCTATCAGTCCTGTGATACGATTAGTAGTGAAGGTTATGAGCTTCTTGCAAGCGCAATGACAGGCAGTCATCAAAAGAAAAAACATTTTGGGAACATATTGTCTGAATTAAGCTTTAATACAACGCTACTGATGCATGCTCTGTATAGTATACACTCACAGCAGCGGACGAATTTATTTTGTCCGTTCTATGAGCTGTCATGGTCAGTGGATTCTGACAAGTTTCTGTGCATCTAAACTAAAGATTGACTTCTGGAATAGTATAGCTAGGGCATCTAAACTAAAGATTGACTTCTGACAAGTTTCTGTGCATCTAAACTAAAGATTGACAAGTTTCTGTTTTGACATAGGATCTACTTTTCTTGCTCTAACATCTGTATCAATATCATGTTAACTCTAAATTAATGATAGCACAAACTATAGAAATTTACATTAGTAAGCTTTTCTGCAGGTGGCATCTTGGTGGGACTATGGGTACCAAACAACAGCAATGGCTAATTGTACTGTGATTGTTGACAATAATACCTGGAATAACACTCACATTGCTACTGTTGGAACTGCCATGTCTTCTCCAGAAAAAGCAGCATGGGAAATATTTAACGGTCTGGATGTTAAATATGTCCTTGTGGTATTTGGAGGTTTGATTTCTTAATTTCTGTAATTTTACTTGAAAGGCTATGTTGAAATTGCATTTGACATATTCTTTCAAACAGGTCTTGTGGGCTACCCAAGTGATGACATAAATAAGTTCTTATGGATGGTTCGGATAGGAGGAGGTGTGTTCCCACATATTAAGGAATCCGATTATCTGGTACGTGGACTGGTTTAAGTAGATTTTTTGTTCTATAAGTTTTATGTATAATTTGGTTTGTTTGTTCTTTTATAAAGTAAGCTCCATCTTGTCCCTTGCCCATTCAAATCTGATTTTTTTGGGTGCAAGGAAAGCGACAAGGACAATTTTTGATACTGACGGGGAGAGATAGCAATTTGGTAGGTCCATGGCAGGATTCAAACCCATGTCATGAGTACCCCCTCAATGACTTAACTAGATAAGCTAGCTGTTGTGTTCAACAAATTTAGTACCCATGAAAGATACCGAGAGGTGATAAATATACCCCTAACTTTCGGTCCTTAATTATAAGGATTTGTGACACCTATTGACCAAGTTGACTAGTTAATCAAACGGGTTTTAACTGATGTAACTGTTGAAATGGAGTAAAATGAATGGGAGAGAATTAAATGGCTGAATGTTGAAAATGGGAAATCGTGTATATGGTTAAATCATGCACATGAAAGAGCAATGGCCAATGTACTGTCAACACTAACTCTAGTAGAATGAGATGGAGGTAAATACGTATTAATATGACATAATATTCCCGATCTGTAGTGCGTATTTCTGAATTATTCTATTTTCATGAAAAGAGAGACGGCGACTACCGCATTGACTCTGAGGCAACACCAACAATGCTAAATTCTTTGATGTACAAGCTTTCATATTACAGGTTAATCTTCTTTCGATCTTAACACTTCACCCGAGAATTGCTTCGCTTCCCTCCCCTTGTGCCTTGATTCATGAGTAAAATAACCGCTAATTTGTGTTGTTGTATGTAGATTTGTGGAGTCCGATGGACAAGGATTTGACAAAGTGCGCAGAACTGAAATCGGGAGGAAATATTTCAAGCTAACGCACTTTGAGGAGGTACTGTACTCTTTTTTCTACATGATACTGTGGCATGATCATTTGATTCGAGTGGTCTCTTACATCGTCCTAGTTAGTTTTTAGCACTTTCGATTGTTTAGCGTTGTCAAGTAATCAACTGGAAAAGTATCCAAAAATGGGAATATGAACTCTTTCGTTAAGCCCCCATACCAAAACAAATGCTTGATGCTCAGATAGGACTATAGAAGAAAGAATGAACTCTTCAACATCAACATTGGTTGTACGGAATAATTCTAATATTGAACATTCTTGTACAAACACCGCTTTCCAATTATACTTGTTGACAAACAGTCTTATGGCAAAGATATGCAAGAGTTTCAGATTCATAAATTTCGAGTGTCGATTTTACCCATATTACCTTGCGAGTTTCGTTTTCCCTCTTTTGTTCTTTCATCTTAATATGCTTTTGTATGGAGTTTCTTGTTTTTGCTATTTTATCTTATATTCTTATGGTTTTTTTTGGTAGACTTTTGATCCTTTTTTCGTTCATATATATTCCTGATAGCTAGTCAACTGCTAATATGTGTTGCTGTCAATATTTTCTTTTTGTTAATTCAGGCATTTACATCACATCACTGGCTGGTTCGCATATACAAACTGAAGCCTCAAAAGAACAGAATCAAGGGAAAATTAAAGAAGCCGAAATCGGTAAATAGCTTGAATTGTTGATTTTTTTAGTACACAAAATTACATACATTCATGACTATTATTAATCTCCCTACAACTCGCACTCTTGTATCTGGCAGAAAACGAACCCTTCCATCTCAAAACGGAGCACCGCGACCAGAAGGAATCCTTGGCATTAGACCTTCACCCTTCACATTTTTGTTTCTTTTCATCAGTATAGAGCGCACATAGGCCAGTTACTTGTAAACCGTCCATTGCTCTAATTTTGGACTTCTAATCTAGAAAAAAGATATCAGGGAGAACAATCTGACTAACTGAGATTTCAGATACTACTAAACCCATTAAACCCGTGCAAAAATGCACGGACACATTTTTGTTTCTTTTCATCAGTATAGAGCGCACATAGGCCAGTTACTTGTAAACCGTCCATTGCTCTAAATTAGAATCTAGAAAAAAGATATCAGGAGAACAATAACTGATAAATGAGCATAATTAAATTTGCAAAAAATGCGTGACATAATTTATTTTCGGAAGCATATAAATGAGCATAATTAAATTTGCAATCTCGTGACACATTTTACTCATTTCAGTATAATTTACACCAAATTTTCCATTTGTCTACCCTTGACAAAATAATACTCCGTATCAAACATAATTCTCTCTAACTTCTCTCTATTATTACTTCTTTAACTCCTTTCAACTATCCTCAAATTATTCAATTATGAATTATTAGAACGTGAATTTAATTCTCAATAATCCATTACTAAATTATTAATAACTAATAATCAAATTGATTGATTATAATTTAGTATCTTTTTAAATTAGGGTTTATGTCCAAATTAATTATTGCTAATTGATGTGAGAGGGAGGGGACATTGGGGTAGTGGGATGTTGCCGGCAAGAAGTAGCAGACTAATGCATTCATTCAATGTTGCCGGCAAGAAGTAGTATACTACGACATAGAAATCTTTACTTCGTTTTTTTAATTCAACGTAGTATTGTTCGTAGGATTTGGTTTGATTTTTTTTTTTTTTTATTCCAATGTATTTAATGAAGGGTGGTGCTCATTCATGTACTGATTTTACTCTTTTATGGGCATAAATGACCATTAGACCCTTTCATTTTAATTCTTTCATTTACTTTTTTGTTCCAATTCAATTATGTCTATTGTCTCACTCTAACTACCACCACATCAGCCACCATGCGCCACCCTCATCGACGCCTCCCTGCGCCACCGGCAGGTCCTGATGACCTCCTCATGACTACCCCTGCCACCATCCCGGCGGCGAATGGTAACCCACGACATCGGCTCAACCACTTGTTTAATTGACTTCTTTTGAACGCTAATAGAAAAGATTAGACGATAAATCAATTCTTCATCATAATAAGTGAATAATTTAATTTGACATTGCTGTAAAAAAAATGAGAAACAGAAGAAGCAAGACATGTGAGAGAAGGCGAGAGAAACGAAGAAATCAAAGAATTGTGTGATAATAATACAAGTTTATTCGATTATTTTGGCCTTTAATTTCCGGAACACTATCTCCATCGATTATTATATACTCCGGTAGATTTTGTGCGGTGATTTTAGATCATCCCATCTTCATCCATTTTGACCTTTCAATTCCGGATCACAATTTTTAATAGTTTTTTCAAACCCTAAATTTAATTTAATCTCTCTAATTTGGTAGTATAACTCATTTAAATAATTTAATCTACCTATAACATCGTTAATAAAGTGAATAAATTAGAATTATTATTGATCGATATGAGAATTAGCATCCATAGTTGATTAATCTGACGGATTTGATTAGTTTTGTGAGTGAGAGAATTAGAGAGTGTTTATTTTTATGTTTTTTGGAGGAGGGTAAGGTATGGAAAACAAATGACAAAAAGTCCGTGAAAGAGTAAATGCGTCCATGAATGAGCAATTACATTAATGAATACATTACTGTCACTACATGAAGAAATTAGAGGATACAAGCTTGAAATTAGAAACTAGAAAGAATAGTTTAGAGAGAGGTTAGAGAGAGAAAATAAAATGAAAAATGAGAGGGGTACAATAGTCAACAGTGTACTGAGATGAGTAAAATGTGTACTACGAAAATCAGCACCCTTTAAAAAATCCACAATTGAATATTCGACGTATATGTTATTACGATTGTTACTACGTCCCGTGCAAGGTGTAATGACGGGTCCAATTTCAGATAATTTGTTGACCCATTGTTTTTTTTTCAAGTACAAACAAAGCCCAATAAACAACAATATTGGTAAGAAGAGCCGGCCCAATAATACCTTAAACTGTGTAAATAATGACCAGCCCATCTACACGATCCCATAAAACCCTAATTAAAATCCCTTTATATATATACTCAGTTCAACCCCTCATTACACTTTACCCTATTTTTCGGCCGTCACTCTCTATAATCACCCCTTACCCTATTTTTCACCTCACATCTCCCACTTCTCTCTGATTTCTCATAAATCTCCTCAAATGGAGCCGCTCTCTGATTTATCATGAACGATTAAAATCATGTGATCATCGTTTCTTTGCTGTCGTCTACTGCCTTTCTCAGTTGCTTTCCCGTCGTCTCTGCCCTTTATTCGGTATGTCAATTTCATTTTTGTTTAACTATTCCTTTTTTCATGTTGATTTTGTTGTAATTATCATGTTTCTTGATAGTTTTTTCAAATTTTCGATTGAATTTTGTTAAAGGTTTCATAGATCTGTCCATATTTCGTTTTAATTTCAATATTATGATTGAATATTGTATAAGGGTTTGCTTATGATGTTTATATTTGTGACAAATTTGTTGATCTTAATTTTTGTGACATGTTTGATAATGATTTTTGATTTTTTTCGTCTCAAGGAAGTTAATTTATCCGATTTGTTCAAATTTGTGTATACATTGAATTTCTGTGATTTGTTTTTGTCTCAAGGATGTTAAGTCATCAATGATTTTTGATTATCATTTTCGAATTAACAAATAAAATTTTGTGCATGTTCAATTTATGTGATTTATTTGTTATTTCATGTTCATTGTTTAATTTTTGTGTTAATGTTCTTGTCTTCACCTCAATTTGATACCCTAATTTCTGGGTTTGAAACCCAGATATTCAACCCCAAATGTTGAAATTCAACCCCAAATGTTGAAATCACCAACCCGACTAAGAAGCCGGAGTCTAAACCCGAGTCTAAACTCAAGTCTGAACCCGAGTCTGAGCCCGAGTCAACCGAGTCTATGCCCGAGTCAACCGAGTCTATGCCCGAGTCCATGCCCGAGTCAAGCGACTTAATACCTAGATATGCGAACTCAAACTTAAACTGACCCAAACCATAATCCTAAAGAATCTGAAAACAGACTCAATTCTGTCTAATCTTATCTTTATTAATTCAGAAGACAATGCTGAATGCAGGACGCGCCACGTCATTTGTACAGTGTTTTTTTTTTTTTTAAAATCAAGTTATGGTGGGACCCGTTAGTGTGCAAAGAATTAATTTCTTCAAATCGTCCGCCAATACAAACATGCGACAATTTCCGTCTTAGCAAAAATACTATGAAATAATTTTACATTCGGAATAAATGAAATTAATTTAGACCAACTAAATGATTACAATAGAAATGCAAAAAAAAAATGTCATCCAAAAACATTAATACCGGCTCAAATACATACCCGTGCAATTTAATCACTGATTTAGACCAACTAGATAATTACAATAGAAATGAAAAAAAAAATGCATCCAAAAATATTAATATCGGCCCAAATACATACCCGTGCAATTTTGCACGGGTTTAAAACTAGTTATTTTTAAATATTCTGTTCTAACGATTATGTTTTGATTTCTCTTAGGTTGTTTCAAATGGTAAGCAATCATAGTATGCCTACACTTATTGAGATAAGTACAATTACTGTCATTTACATTGAACAATTGTTGAATTTCATTTTTTTTAAATTTGATGTAATATTCTGATTCACCAATACTAAGTATTTTTATTTCAATGCCTCATCTACAGCATAAAGAGGAAAGGGAGTAATGATGATTTATTTGGGATATTTTCACAAAAGTTAAGTCACACTAATTTTCATATCTTTTTTTTTAATTTGTTCCCTCTAATTTAATTGAAGGAATTTGCCAATCTAATTACTATTTTTATTGATGATTTTTCAGGTTGTCCTATAAATATATATAATGATAATGATATTATGGGATATTGACTCAAGTATTCTAAAAAGATCTACTTCTGACATAATTTTTGAGGCATAGAAAGATAAGTATCTAAAACTTGATCTTATGAGATGCTTACTTGTGTCTTTTCCTTTGTAGTTTTTCCACTTTTGTTTTGAGTTTGAGTTGTTGCCTTGTTCCATTGCTGAAACTTTAGCACATCTAAGGCTGTTACTTGCTGATTCCTTGTCTCTTTTCTTATTTGTTCTTGTTTGTTTCCTGGTTTATTATGCTTTGTAAGCCGAAAATTAACTGACTTTAAAAAAGCTTTTCTCTGAAGTAATTTTTTTAAGGGCCTTAGTAAATGAATGAATGTTTGTGAACTTGTATTTTTGGAATATATAATGGGTTAAAGTTGTTGTTAATGGGGAACATGTTAATTTTTGCAGTTAGTTTCTTTGTTTACCACCTGCAAACAGACTTCTTTTGGCGCATTTTTTTGAAATTTTAATGAAAAATTCTTTCAGCGCATTATTTAGAATTTTTCCTGGGTTTAAATTACGGAATCAGTTCTACTCTTGTAATTAATTTGAGACCATAATTAATTTGAGACCATTATTTTAATAAATTCTATTTTGAAACCAGTATGAATGTTCTTACTAAGTAATCTGAGACGATTACGTTAATAAATTTAGTTGTGGCTGATGTTGACTATAATTTTAATTAGTTGTTATTTTACGAATTGTTTGGAATCTACCAATTTTGTATGTCTTCCCTTCTTGAATTCTTCCATCGTATTTCTTAACAAGTGATTTTGTGATTAATCCTTGAATAAAATTTTTCTCTTCATCAACCAATAAGAATTCAACTTTATGAAAATACCATTTTCCTTGATTGTTCCAATCGTATTTTTTCCATTTCCTTATCACCCTTGCTTTTATGTATACATTGAAGTCTCCTTCTTGAATTTCAGCAATCGTCTTTTGGGTCGGTTGTTCCATTGTTGAATGTATTTTGTTAATATGTTGTTTGTTTGGAAATAAGTGGCTGGAAAGGTTTGATGATTATATGGAGGGAGTTAAATATGGGTTTTGGGTAGTGTGGGGGAGTTAATTGATAATGGCAGATTGTGGATTGTGGATGTAGTCGTGGTAATGTGGTATGATGTGTGGGAAGTTATTTGATAATCTGTAATTTTAATTTAATTAATTAATTTACTTAAAATATAATTAATAATTAATGTTAATAATTAATATCGATCATTATTGTGTATGTATTTTCAATGAACTACAGTATTAATATTAATATTCTGATTCTTATTGTGTTACAGTTGTGGACATTCTGAGATTTTATAAAGGTTCGATATCGATGATGAATGGGGGTGAATGAACTCGGTTTTTTTAGCCTTGAGGTAGGTATGATTACTATTGGCAGCTAACTAAAATGCCACCCCACAAAAAGTGGTATGGCGGCATTTAGTTATTGTTACCGAGTTTTTATTAAATCTCGATGATGAGTGGTATGATACCGATCTCAGAGATATTTTATATTTTTTCATTTTTGTTTAAATTATTTGGTTTTTTTTAATTATTTTTTACATTATTGTATTTTTTTTTCTCGTCTTGATGTCAAGCAAAACAAAATGGAAGCAAAGGTCGTCCAACATTTGATGATATAACGGATTATAATTTGTATTCATCTGTCTCTAATTTACTTTATGATTTTTAGATTTTATTTATGTAATTTGTAATATTTTATTTCGTAATAATGTAATTTTATTTAATTTTTCGATTTTAGATTTTAAATATCGTTTTTATATTAGCAGCCAGAATCATTAGACGTTATTTAGACCGATTAACACCAAATATATGAATTTCTCTATTTCTGAGAGCGATTAATTCATGAAATTTTGGTAGGGGTCGACATAACTTGTAATTTCTAATCTTTTGTCAAGCTATCATAGAAATTTATTGTAATTTTGTTTTGTAAATAGATTTTGTATGTAGATTTTTTTTAGTCGGTAGAATATTTACACGGAATAAATAACAACTATTGTTCAAGACGGAAATTAAACACGAAAATATCAGCAAATGTGGAGAGAGAGTAATTAATTCCCCAAAATTTTGTTGGGGCCCACCACTGCTGAATTTAAGCAACCAATAGAAATCCAAGAAAGAACTCAGCTTTTATACTAGGTAGATAAGAGAGACTTTTACATATGCCAAATATTGTCTTTTCAGTTTTTTCTAATAAGAATTGTACTTTCTTTACTTCATCTGCCATCGATTTTTATCAGTCGAAATAATCTAATTTGCAATTAGAAAGCTTCACACATGTTCTTGCCTATATTCGATTTCCTGAAGAAAAAGAAATCCCAACTTCCTACGGGTTGTGAGCATAAATAACATTATACCTCTGGTAGTACAATAGAGAATCATACAATCGCCTTTCGCCTACATCTATATGAGCTTATGTGTAATTTTTCCGAGTTTTCTTAAAAGTTTTTTTTTTTTGTTTAATGTTTAGGTAGGTGAGTTTAGAAACTTTATGATATAACACAGATTCCTTAAAACAAAACTCGTAAATTTTATCATAAAGCTCAGATTTTACACTACCAGTTGCACTCTAGTTGTAAAGTACAAATGTACAACTGGTGGCGTTACCTGGTTATGAGGTCTTGATGGAGGAGTTCCGGTTCTTGCAAGTTTCAATTACAAATGCCATGTACGCTCTCCGTCCGGGCATTTATTCACTTAGTTTCAAAATAAATTAGTTTCATTTATGAGAGTCTCATTTATTCGATTCGAAAATGTATTGTCTTGAATCAACCTATTATTTCCATCCAAAGAGACCCATACCGAGCACAAATTCTCATTTGTGACGACATTAACCGTTGCAAGCTTACGACGGGTCGGATACATATCAAATGAGAAGGAAGTGGGGCGGATTATTCTGCAAATGGGTTGTGTTATATGAAAGAGAGTAGACAGCTAGTATTGTACAGTTGTACTTTTGGGCCAATTGTAATCTACGATACTCGGACACGGCACTTGGATGACATATTCCGTATCGATACGATACGTAATACGTATCAGATACGCCGATTACAGACACGATACTGACACGGCAAGGAAAACTTACATGGAAGACGAAGGAAGCGATCAGCCTACAATGGAAGAGGAAAAGGAAAGATCTTGACCTTCACCCAGATCTGGTTACATTGGAGTATGTTATCAGTGTTGGGAAAAGGAGAAGATCTCAAGGAGTTGAAGCCTGATGGAGTGATGGGTGTGAGGAGGTTTTGTAGCAGGAGATAGAAAAAAAAGGAAGAGAGAGAAAGAGAAAAAGAAAGTGGTAGTGCGGCGGGTAGGGTAGTAAGTTAGGGTTTGTATTTTTTAAGAAATGAGTGGGGGTAAAAAGGTGGGTGGACGACAGGCTGACAGCTAGAAAGATATACTATAATATTTTATTATGTTTTATTCTCTCAGTCACCTTTAATACAATTATTATATACGGAGTAGTGTAGGACTATCACTTATACAAAATAGAAAAGATGCCAATTCAAAGCAAATTTTTTATTTATTTCTCAAATATGATAAAAAAAAATATATAAGACGTATCGTATCCGTGTCTATAAAATAGTCAAGATAATCCTTTGACCATATTCCCGTATCTATTAAAATTTAAAATCACGTGTCGAATACTCCGATACGTATCGGATACGATACTTCATTCCCATGTCCGAGTAACATAGATTGTAATACCACAGTTTTCTGGGTCTTGTTACTCGGCCGAATAGGGGGCTAACTCGGCCGAGTAAAATGTTGTGTGTTTTCTGGTCAGGCTACTGTCCAGGAACACTCGGCCGAGTAGTGTAATACTCGGCCGAGTACTCTCAGTACTCGACCGAGTAACCAGTCTGACGGGATTTATTTCCGCTGTTTGATTAAGGATGATTAAAGGTTATATAAATCGTGTTTTACAGTTTAATTTGTAACACCCCACGTTAAATGCAAAGGTCCAGTGATAGGCTTAAAATGACTAGTGCTTAAAGGGATTTGAAGTACTGCTCATATCAACAAAGTGCACTTTCCTTTATGGTCATCCATGCAAAAGAACTCCACAGTTAAGCGTGCTTGGCTGGGAGTAGTCTTAGGATGGGTGACCTCTAGGGAAGGTTCCCGGGATGGGCATGAGTGAGGACAAAATGCGCTATAAAAGAACCGTGTTGATCTGTGGGCCATGTACACAGCCTGGTGAGCTATCATAAGTAACCCCTCCCGACCTGGTTTGGGCTAGGGTGTTACATATTTTCATTTTTACCAAAACCTAATTACATTCCACACTCCTTAATCACTCTTAAGGCAATTGATCGGTCGTGAGTACATCTTTCGTTCATCTCTCTTGCGTCAGTTGCGTAGGTAAGTCACTAGTTCCATTTCTTTTGTTTTGAGTTGTCTTTTAGGGTTTTACCCTAGTGTTGAAATTGGGGAAAGGGGTGATTAGGGGTGGGCACCGGTCCAAAAACGGACCGGAACCAGTTTGGACAGGAACCGGAATCGACAAAATTCATGGACCGGGACCGGACCGGATTACAAAAATTCCGGACCGGACCGGAAAAATTCCGGTCCAAGACCGGACCGGAATTACCCACTTTTTTAAATTCCGGTCCAACAATTCCACTCCATTGGACCGGATCAGACCGGTTTGGACCGGAATAAAAATACAATTTTACGAAAAAATGCAAATAACAATAATTCCGGGCATTCCGGTCCAAACCGGTCCGGACCGGAAACCGGAATCTTGGAAAATGGTGGACCGGAGACCGGACCGGAATTTTTAATTCCGGTTCCGGTCCACTAGATTCCGGTCCGGACCGGTCCATTTTTCCGGTCCGGACCGGATTATGCCCACCCCTAGGGGTGATTGCATGTTTGTGATTGGATTGTTGTGGTTATTGTTAGGTGAAGGATTTGTAGAAGAGCATTTCTAACTTCTGCTGTAGACTCGTATTCGGATCAGTGCTAAGGTTGGGTTTCCCTACTCAGTTGTCTATTTAATTGATTTAAGATGATTATGATTGTTTTTGGCATGATTAGTATTGTTATTGGCTTGTCTTTCTTGATTGTTGGAATTGTGGTGGATTGGCTATATTGGTGAGGTGCGTCCTCGGCTGAGTGGAGTCATTTTCGGGAATGGCTTCACGCCCTTGATTCGCCCCTTCTGGTTCCCGTCACAAAGGGGGGTGTGCACATTAATGGACATGGGTTGTTACTCGTTGCGATGAGCGGGGTTTAGGTGGGCAATGCTGCGGTCCCCCACTGGCGGTGTGGGTTATCTGTTGCGGCAGATAATCTGGAATTAGAGGATAATTGTATAGTGGTTGTTTCTTGTATATTGCTTATCTTGATTATTTAGTGAACTGACCCCGTTGTTTTGTAAAACTGTGGTGATCCATTCGGTGACGGTGAGTAGATTGTGACAGGTGATGGTTATCTTTAGCTGCGGAGACGAGGATGGGATGTCATCACTTTGAATCTAGCTTCCGCTGTTGCAAGTTTAGATGTTTTGGATTTTAATGTATTGAGATTTATACACTTTCATTTTGGTATTCTTTGAGACATTGTAATCACTAAACATTATACTTTAATAAATGTTTCTGAATGGTTACTTTTGATATACTAACCTCGGGAAACCGAGATGGTAGCAGCTTCACATGCTAGGGTGGTACTTGGTAAGACACCTTGGTATGTGGGGGTGTTACACTAATATTTAATTCTAGTGATTTACTAGCATTAAATGTGAGATTGTAAGTCTCCTCATGCTTTTCTACCATCACACATTCACACACCATTTCATCTTTATGTAAAAAAACTTTCTATGTTCATCTTCACCAAAAAAAACACTACATTCAAACCCTAACAAAAAAACCATAAACATATCATCTACATAAGCAAGATCTGAGAAAACGGACGAAATTAAGGTAAACATTGGCATGTTCATCTTCATCCAACAAACTAAAAAAACACACTACATTCAAAACTTAATAAAAAACCAGAAATATATCATCTTCATAAAAGAAGTAAGCAAGATATAAGAAAGAAGACGAGATTAAAGTAAATTTGTTTTTATGGTGTCCCTTTGAATGTTTAGATTTAATAATATGTATGCTGAAATTGGTAACATATTGGACAGTCTTGTAAACATATTGCAAAACACAGTACACTACCACTTACAAACTATTTCTAAGTCAATTGGTGAAAATGGTTACATTAGCTTTGCAATATCACTAAGCTATTTTAAGATGGTTACGTCCTTATAACTTAAGTAGCTACATAATATATTAAATGGTTACATTTTTTTAAAAATGGTTAAAACGTTTCAAAAACATGGTAACATATTGAGTGTCTGTACAAGTGATTGAGCTACACAGTATCAAATGGTAAAATAGCCCCTTACAATGGCAACATATCTACATGATAAAGGCAACATATTCTTTGTTACTCTTTTAACCCAATTTGGTACCATTTTTACGGGATGGTGATTAGTTGATTACAGAGGCGGTTCTCTTGGGGGCGCAGGGGATGCATCTGCACCCCATTTTCCAAAAATTAATACAAATTTGATGAGGAAGTGAGCACATTAATTTATGTTGGTCTAGTGGTTGGTGATACTTTTTCTTACTAAAAGGTCATGGGTTCAATCCTTCATTTGAGCAAATTTGTTGTAATGTTCATTTACCATACATTTTTCCGATTTAAATAAGATTTTTTTTTATATATAACTCGTTTTTTCATTATAAATTTCTCTTATGCACCCCCTTCTATCGAATCCTAGAATTGCCCCTGGTTGATTACATAGTTAACATAATATGCATCTTAATATTGAACTACTTCTATTATATAATATTTCAAAGAATCTGGTTACTATCAACAACTATTTTAACTACAAAAAAGTTACATAAACACTTAACACAGTGACATTTTAAAGATATACATTGTCATAGTCACCAAACATCCATACCTTAGTATTATTAACTAGATTTTATTTGAAAATCACCATCCACAACAAGCCACTGATATTGGTATTCATCAAAGAACTATTGTTAATAAAATGATCCAAAATATCGGCCTGTAGGGTGGAGGAA
The DNA here is from genome assembly GCF_048544455.1 of Silene latifolia. Classification (NCBI taxonomy): domain Eukaryota; kingdom Viridiplantae; phylum Streptophyta; class Magnoliopsida; order Caryophyllales; family Caryophyllaceae; genus Silene; species Silene latifolia. The sequence goes on along the minus strand of NC_133532.1, from coordinate 65,221,322 downwards.
CGGGGCTGAAGGAAGGTGGAGGAACGGGGCTGTGAGTGGGAGTGGTCTATAGGGATAGTGCGGGACAGTTACAGTGGGGCTGGGCGGAGCGACGAAGGGAGGTGTATGAACCTAGACTTGCGGAGGCGGAGGCAATGTTGGTGGGAGTGCAACTGGAAAGACGTGAGGGGGTCCGAGAGGTGAACATGGAGGGTGATTGTCAAGAGGTTGTGGATGCTCTTAACCGGAAGGACAACGGCCGCAGTGATTTTCATAGGGTGATTAGCGAGATTCTTTCGAGTTGTAATCATTTTAGCTCTATCTCTTGGTCTTTAGTTCGTATCTCTTGGTCTTTAGTTCGTAGAAATAGTAATAGAGTAGCACATGAATTGTCACATCTATGCCCAATAGGTTGCAGCGAGTTCTTTAACAATGCGAGCTTTCCGATTTGTATTGATAACATTGCTAAGATTGATTTGAATGAAAGTTTATAATCCCGCTTTGGGGTTTATTTCAAAAAAAAAAAATATCTTCCTAAAATGTCTACAACACCATTTATAACAATCGGAAACTACATTGTTCAATACAAACCACTACCATTCCATTTCCCCACCCAGACTTCTTATGTGATTTTTGCCTTCACCATCTACCTTTTGCGGCCCGGACCATCGCATGTGACACTCTTTCTCACCGCAGCTCGAGTGTAACGTTTGGTGAATTTGCCTTTTTAAAGCCGCTGCCTCTTCTTCAACACTCATCGACTGCAAACATATACCCAGAATCAATATGTCAACTTATTTGCTTAAGATATAACCATTTCAGAATAATATGTGTTGAGTTCTCCGCAGCGGGCTTATAGAATTAGGTGCATGAGGCCGGCCCACAAGCAAGTGAGGTTCCATCCTAAAACCAATTGGTGATAGGAGGAGTAGCCCACTTACTTATAAGATAGTCCCTTCACTATTATTCTACCGATGTGGAATAATGCCCCTCACACACATATGGGAAGAGACCTCAACAATCTCCCCCTTTCACATGTGTGTGTGCTGAAACTCCACCTCACTTGGCGCTACTCCGCACACGACACAACCCCGCGTCGGGTTGACCAGGATACTCCGCACGATGCTACTCCGCATCTCTGGTCAACCAAGGGAGAGAGTCCAACGGTGGTGCTACTCCGCAACCACGGCGCTACTCCGCGCCATATCGAACACTGTCACCACATCGTACCATGCGGTCCCAAGCCGAACCGTCGGCTCTGATACCACTTGTTGAGTTCTCCACAGCGGGCTTATAGAGTTAGGTGCATGAGGCCGGCCCACAAGCAAGTGAGGTTCCATCCTAAAACCAATTAGTGATAGGAGGAGTAGCCCACTTACTTATAAGCTAGTCCTTTCACTATTATTCTACCGATGTGGGACAATGCCCCTCACACACATATGGAAAGAGACTTCAACAATATGTCACCACTTTAGTTACATATTTTACACAACATATTGGATAATATGTGAATATGTAGACAATTCAGATTAATATGTCACCACTTCAGTTTAATATCTTACTTTACCATTATCCTTTAATCCAATAGTTTATGTAAATGGTAACAAATACTTCATCTTTAGAGCATCCCCATCCATAAATCGTAAGATTAATCTTAAGTGGGTCCCTACCCATAAATCTCACTTCTCCATCTTTAAGATTAATTAACAAAAATCAAATCCACAATAACAAATAATTTTAAGTGGGTCCCTATCCCCACTTCATTTATTAAATTGAAATATTACATAAAACTAAAGAGATCACTCCTCATTTACACGATTTTGATGGATTTGCCAATTATGTTCTATCAAGTCTGTTGTAAGACACTGATTAGAGACTCTATTTTCCAAACGATCTTGATTAGCGACATATAATTCAATTGGAACAATATGTCCAGTTAAGTGCGTTGGAGGTAGGACACTAGTCTGACCTTCTTCAACTTCGTTAATATTGTACTGGTTCGGATCTTCATAATTTTCGTACGAATCTCGTTCGTCTTCGACAATCATATTATGCAAGATGATACAAGTTTTCATTATTTTCTGTAGCATACTCAAATTCTATGATAGAGCCGGTTTACGAAGGATCGCAAATCTAGCTTGCAATACCCCAAAGGCACGTTCTACATCTTTTCTCGTGGACTCTTGTTTTGCTGCAAACACCCTTTCCTTTGGTGTTTGCGGAAGAGGGAAGGATTTGATAAATGTGGACCAGCTCGGATAGATACCGTCAGTTAGATAATAAGAGGTTTCATAGAGATGACTGTTAACAGTGTACTTAACACGAGGAGTTCGTCCATTTAATACATCATCAAATATATGAGATCGATGGAGAACGGTTAAATCGTTACACGAACCTGGAATGCCAATGAATGAGTGCCATATCCATAGGTCCTTCGACGCAACCGCTTCCAAAATGACAGTAGCTTTCCCACTTCTTCCTTGATATTGACCCCTCCAAGCTGCTGGACAATTTTTCCATTCCCAATGCATACAATCGATTGAACCAATCATTCCTGGAAACCCTCTTTCTTCATTGATTTGTAAAATCCTTTGTAAATCTTCAACAGTTGGGCTCCTCAAATATTCATTACCAAACTGGTCTATGACTGCATTGGCGAATTTTCTAATCGACTTTCTTGCTGTTGACTCACCGACTCTTAAGTATTCGTCAACTCTATCAAACGCTTCTCCATATGCCAAGTAACGAATTGCGGCTGTACATTTAAGCAAACCGGAGACGCCCTTCCTTCCTGTTGCATCTTTATCTGGGCTAAAATAGTTATTATGTGCCTTTGCACCATCCACCAATCGAAGAAAAAGCTGTTTTCGAATGTGAAATCTTCGGCGAAATAAATTATCATGGTATGTTGATTGTGGAGAAAAATAATCATTGTAAAGTTGCTCGTCACCCTTCTCTTGGTTTCTTTCAATATACCTTCTCTTATACCCACACCTTCTCTTAGCTTTTCGTTTATTTTTCAAACGATTACACATTAGTTTGAGTACAAGCCATGTTAGTTTTGAGGTAGAATCAGAGGAAGATGAAGAGGAAGAGGAAGAGGAGGAGGAATTTGAAGAGGAGGATGAAGACATGATTTTAGTTGTGACATTTGAAGATCAGAATATTTAAAGAGCTATAGAATATAGCCGTTAAAGATTGTTCGAATTACAAAAAAATAGCCGTTAGTGAAATTCAAAAACTTAACTATATGTGAAACTCAAAAATTATTACTTGAAATATATAGATACAGTCGTTGAAACTCAAAAATTAACAATTGAAAATTTATTGATTAAACTAACACTCAAAATATCAAAAATTGAAAGTTACTTCAACTAAAACAATTTAGAATAGTAGTGCTAAATCTTAAACTTGTGGACAGCGGGCCGCCCACGGGGGCGCTTGGGAGGAAAAGAGAAACAAGTGTTTGCATTTTTGTATGGAGTCGCCACCAATTTTTATGGGAAATTGGAACCGTTCGAATACCTCGTGCCATGTCAAGACACAAAGTAAAGACATGAACACTAAGCAATCGTTACCCTTAGCATTCTATGTCTAGAATGACTCTCGTGGATGCCAATGAACACGGGTGTTCACAGAGATCTAGAGTAAGGGGTGAGGGTACGTATTAGGAAGCTCTTTTGATCGAACACCTAATCCCGCCCGCCTCGATAGCGGCCTCTACTAATGATTAGGGAAGTTATTCGTACTCGATATATCGTCGGCTATATGCATGCAATGCAACATCCAAGTTTTAATCCTAGCATGTGAAAATTAATACTAAGTCGGTGAACAATTAATTAGCATACAATTGGGTCGAATTAGGGATTTAATGCTCAATTAAATGTGAAAACATTCAAACAATAAAAGAAACACAATAAAGAAAATTACAATAATGAAAATTACATTAATTACAACGGAATAGGCGATTTATGTCGAAAATACCTTTAAAACGGATAATTTGAGAAAAAGAATAAGAGAATAAATTACGAACAAGTCAGTAGGCGATAATACGAATAATAGTTAATTACATAAACTAATTAAACTATGTCAAGGCATAAACGGAGTTCAGAGAAAGAACTCAGCCAGGAACAGGCGCAGCAGAGCTGCGTCCTTTGGAATAGGCGCAGCAGACGCTGCGTCTGTTCCTTGGCTCAGTTCTGGCTGTGAATCCATAATCGCAAGCCGTTAATGTTAATTGGTGAATTTAATGATCAATTGGTGATATTTACTCGGATGAAAGTGATTAATAGGTTATTTAACATATGAATGGGTCATGAAAACAGCAAAACATGAATAAGACGGAATTAAACGAATTAACATAAGATGGATTAATTACAGGAGTGAAAAATATTAACAAACCATACAAATTAAGTCAACTAAGTAGGTTAGATACGATGGATTAATGACGAATATATGATGAATATGACAAATAACAGATGAAAATATATCAACGATCGAATTCCAGAAACTCAATATGAACAAATTGAATCTCTATAACCCGGAATTGAATTTAATGACGAAAACCCGCAAATATGAGATTATAAGGGATTTAAGTCGGATTTGTGATGATTAAAACATATTAAAGATGATGATTATAATATACATGTGAATTATATGCTATCATGGCGAAGAATTAAAGAACAAACGAAACCAATAAAGGAATTTTGACGAACAATAGAGGACGAACGAAGAAGAAAGGAAGCAGGAACTGCGGCAGCCTCACGAAGAGGCGCAGCAGGAACTGCGCTCCTTCGAAGAGGCGCAGCAGTTGCTGCGTCCATTCTCGACGGTTATCTACTGGAAATCCGTAAAAGGAGGTTTTAAAGCATGGTTTTAGAAATCGGTTTTAACAAGGTGTTTTCGACATAAATCTTACAATTGATGATACAAAAAAAATAAACAACAATAAATAAAAGAGAGATTTACACCCTCAGACTTACATGTTTGACGAAACGAGAAGGACTAAGATATCGATTAGTGATGCTCGACGCGAATGCAAAGAAAGTGCCCTCGTAAGAGGAAAACGATTAGTTAATTAAGTTGATTGATGTGGAGTTGGTCAAATTGGTCGGTCATGCAAACGGGGAGGCTGGTACTCAGAAGGATCCGAGCTTACGTGGTCGAAAGTTCAAGCACGTAGACGCCAAAAAGTAAGAACAAAGTCTAGAATGCAAAGGGAGAAGAGAAGGGCGGACACTCGCGTGAGAAATATGAGGAGCGAAGGCTCCTATTTATACTAATCACGTGGAGGAATTAGGGTTTCGGAGACTCTTTGGAAGTGAATCTCGGAAAGATATGAAAAAGATACGATAAATACGCAGAAAAAGGCCTGGGAAGAGGCGCAGCAGCCACTGCGTCTCTTGGAAGAGGCGTAGCACCTGCTGCGTCTATTCCCAAGAGGTTTCCTCCTGCGGAAGAAAGATTTCCGTGTTTGAGTTATGGTAGGACGGAAATAATTCCGCTTTCCTTAATATCTTATGTGGATATTACGGGAAATTGTTTACTAAAAGATAAAATTTATGAAATATGGAATAGAAATATCCGGAACATTCCAGAACATTCGACTCGGATTTAATCGGTTATCGGAAAATGGAGACGGTTTTAGGCCCGGACTCCGAATGTACCCTAATTACTGTCAAAACGACCGTATCGGGACGTAGATAACAACTAAGAGGTAGACATTAATATTTGAGCAATCACTTGACGATAATCTTACGAATTGTCAAAAATCGTTCCGCGTACCAAACATGCGGCCCAATCATCACCGGGTGGTTTGCGGGAGGTGCAGAAATGAGGTATCTACAGAGCCCCCACTTTGACTGAGGCTTGGACAAGGTGAAAGTCAAAGTATAGCCATCAGGTCAATCGAAGATTACAACCTGATGACTATGGCGACGCGAGGCGGCTCAAGGGGTCTGAACCAAGGACCTGTCGTCGGGAACATTTTAGAGTCTGTCGACTATCGGGGAGGGTCGTTTAAAGTCCATTAGACTACGTAAGGAGGCTCGCCAGCCATAAGAAGAGATCATACCCGAGACTTCTTTCGAGATGCTTCCGGAGGTGCGTAGGAGCTAAGGTTAAGCGTAGGAGCTAAGGGTGAGACCTAAAAGATACATAAGGATTGGTGCTAGGGTGTGGGGCCCTAAAGGAAAGCATCAACGGGAAGGAGGCCAAATATAAGTTCAACTTTAAGGGATAGCTAAAGTTTGGGTATAGGAACTCTATTGGTTTGGGAACTTCTGGAGAACGACTCCTTGTCGAACTCCGCGGGGAAACACGAAATATTGTGAGTAGCAGGACACAGGCGGGAGCTGCTGAGAGAAAACTGCTTAGGTAGTCTTCGAGAAATAATGGCGAGTAGCAGGACACAGGCGGGAACTGCTGAGGGGAAATCTGCTTGGGTAGATGTTAATCCTCACGTCTTGAGAGGGACAGTACGTCCGCTTACTCTCGCTGGAGACATGGTCGGGAATTATTCTTCTTGTCATGAGAGGGAAGTATATCCGCTTACTCTCGCTGGAGACATAATGAAGGTGTGTCGAATTCTGTGAAGGAATAAATGCTCGTTGCGATAAGCAAAAGGTCTTGGAAGGAATAAATAACGTGCGACAGTCTGCTGCTGGCTTGGAAATGCGGGCCGGAACGAAAGAAAATCGTCAAACGGACCAAAAGAATAAAATAGCATCGGGGAAGAGGCGCACCAAAGATGGGCCCATAAATAACGAATTCATAACGAATTTTTGAAAATCCGTATGGAGGGAACACAAGGAAGAGGCGCAGCAAGAGCTGCGTCTCTTGGAAGAGGCGCGCCGCTCTATTCCCAAAGTGATTTTTCTGCGTAAAAACGCGATGAATCAGAGGTTTATATTCATTTGCTCGAAACACAAATCACACAATTTCTTTCTTCAAATCTTCACCATTTCCGCCAAGGTTTGATCCAAAAGTTTGCATTAATCATGACTAATCGAGGTATGTGTCTCAATCTTTCATTAATCATCCATATTTGTCCAATTTTGAGCCAAAAAAACTAGGGTTTATGACCCATTTGATCGAAATTTTGGGGCTTTTCTCCCAAACGCATTTGCCTTGTGAAATTGAATTTAGAAATGGATAATAGGTAGTATTAGGAACATAACCATGTATCTGTCTTGGATTTTTGTTGAGTTTTGAGCCTTTGAGTGAAATTTGAGACGGTTTTACAGCTAAACCGTAAATTGCTTCGAAAATAGCCTTAGGATTGCCCATTTGCGATGAAAGTTGATATTTGGGATCCTTGAATGATGGGTAAACTTTCCACCATCTCGGAATTTTGGTTTGTGACAGCTTTTTCAAGACACTTTTCTAGGGCATAATCACCGTTATAACGAAATGCTGCCGAAATTTTGACTCGAACCCGGAACTAGGCTCCAAATTAGGCTTGACTTGATCCAAATTACCACATGAGTGGTCGGGTAGGTGGGAATATGGCCAAGAATGGCAAGAAAAGAGCGGTTTCAGGGCTTCCAAAGGCTCGAAAATCCCTTAACCAAGGCTTGTCGTCACGTGGCGCGGCCTAAACTTTCTTTAACGTTGCAGGTGATGAGGGTTCTACTTCTGGGAGAGCTCCCATGGAGATAGACGCTGCTACTGTCGAGGAGGCTTTAGAGCAGGCCTTCACCGCTGCGGTGATGGCTGCTGGGGACGGGGTCCATGAGGAGGAGGCTGTCGAGGAGTAGGAGGCCCCGAGACGGGCCAACGTCGGGCGGAGGCCGTCGAGAGGAGCTCTGCGTGGCCGAGACTTGGGAGAGCAGGCACCTGGTGTGGGCTGCAGAGGGTCACCTGTCCTACAGGACGGTGAAGAGCTTGGTAAATAGGAATTCACTACTCATTAACCATCCTCTTTCATTCATTTGTTCAAATTCTTTCAAATTTCATTCAAAACTAAGGATAGCTTTTTGTTTCAAATCACAATAGGAGGCCGGGAACATCAGGTCGTTCTCGGGTTACACGACAGCAATGGAGCACTACGAGCGGCTGTCGGCGGAGGAGAGGGCCATGATCGAGCGTGGAACGTTCGGTCCTTTGGTGCAGGTCTGGAGGGATATCGCGAAGAGGAAGTTGCGGGCTAACCTTAGCCTGGTCCGCGCTTTCTTGGACCGATTCTGGGATACGACTTCCACGTTTCACATGCCTTTCGGTGAGGTGGGAGTCACTCTGGAGGACTATGGCATGATTTCTGGTCTGCCGTGCGGGACCGAGGAGGTGGAGTGGTCGGAGACTGCCATGAGGGCGGATTAGGCCGAGGCGAGGAGATTAATCGGCTGGAACTTGTCGCCGAAGGTTCGATCTTGGGTTTGATACCCGTTCCTACGTTCGAGACTACTTTGCGGGAAGACCCGGCGCTAGTGACGATTGACGGGAGGGAGACGGCTCCTCCTCCCCGTACAACCGAGCGAGGGCTCGTTTGTGGCTCGTGGTTTCGTCTTCGATTTACCTCGGAGACAAGGGCGAGAGGCTGTCGACGAAGCTTCTTCCCTTCCTTTATGACCTGAGTTCCCTAGGGCGTTGGGACTGGGTCACTGCTGGTTTTGCGGTCCTCATCCGCTTCATGAGGGCCATGGTTCGTCCGGAGTTGATGGAGAAGGGGACTTCTCCTGGTGCTGTCGGGCCTGGACTACTGCTAGAGGTATGAACCTTCCTTTAGACCAAAGTTAATTCCTTTCTTTATCAAATCACGAAAGATCGTCATTGATTATTTTGCTTTACAGGCGTGGGTGTACTCCTACTTCCCGGGCCTCGCGCCCAAGAGGACGGAGCCGCTGGAGAGGGCATATCCCGTGGTGAGGGATTGGGTGATGTGCCGGACGAAGAGCAAGCGTTCTTCTCACAACGTCTACCGGCGGGACGTGAACGCCCTTCAGCTGGACAGCGTGAGCATCTCACTTATATTCACTCGTGCTTCTTATATTTGCTTTTAATTGATCGTAGGAATGATCCTTGTTTTATCTTGTCAAAGTGGGTGCCCCGACCTTGGGCGGAGTACGCTGGAGCGCCTCCTTTCGTGGCTGAGGTCCTTCGGCCCAGGAGCCCGAGCCGACTGCTGTTGAGGGCGTCGATGGGTCCGGTGTGGTACTTGGGCGAGCGCTTGGGTCGTCAGTGCTCTCGGGACGTGTTGACGGTTCCCGTCGATCCTCCCAGGACGATGTTTAGGGAGCCTTCCGAGGCTGAGAGTGAGGCGGACTTGGCTGGTGCCAGTGGTGACGCCCTTCTTCTTTCTGGCGAGGACTACTCGGCGTTCCTTTACGGGAGATTGGCGTACTGGCCGGTAGTGGTGAGCATCTTTTATTCTTCCTCTTGATTTGATTTTGAGATTCGTGATGAAAGATCATCGATTAATGAGAACCATTTGTCTTTGCAGGAGGTCGAGGCGGCGGGCATCGAGCCCCTAGAGGACCCCGAGACCCTTGATTACACTGACGCGACCGGGAGGACGACGATCTCCGAGCTGCGTGACTTTGACGTAGCTGTGACGGATGGTGGCCTGGACGACTGGCAGCATCTGATTCGGAGGATGAGCCTTCTAACTTGTATAACTTTTGTGTAAGAACACATTTGATTGAGTTTGTTTCAATTGTTGAGAATTTCTCTTTGGAAATGCAGGTTGCGCCGTCTCGGTTCGTGGCGTTGTGGAGGGTGGCCAACCAGCTGCGAGCTACTACCGTCGAGGCACTTGTCGGCGGTTGAGGTCGTCAGGTATGAACCTTACGCCTAGTTCCTTTTTGATTTTTGATTTTCCGATTTTGCTTGAATCGATTGACATGAGCCAATTTATTGTTTACAGGGTGACCGCGAGCTGGAGCGAGAGTTGACCTAGTCTCGAGAGGAGACAACTCGCTTGTTGAGGAAGCTCGAGGTTCGGGACGCCGAGATCGCCGTTCTTGCGGCGAGAGTTGCGGAGTTGGAGGGCGCCCAGCAGTAGTTTTGTGTTTTTTTTTTGTCGTATTTTGTACATTTGGACATTGATTTTGAACATTTTTGGACTTTGTTTGAGGCTCGAGCCCCTAGTTTGTACATTTCCTTCGTTTGGTGTATATACGACGGCCTGAGTGCCTTTGCTGCTGGGTTGTGTTGCTTGTATATGCAGGTTAGTTTCGAACATGTTTGGTAGATGACGGTTTACGCCGTCATGCTGCCGAAATTTACATAGAAAACACGCAAAGCATACATTTATATATACATATGGCCTTAATTAGCACAAAATGAGTGACTCAAAAGAATGCAAAAATGCAAAATTTTTGCCGGAAATGACCGGACGGTAGGGAGGGTTACCCCCTAAAAAAAGGAAAAAAAGGAAATCTATAAGTTAGAAATGTAGAAATGGAATTAAGAAATTAAAAATTAATATATACATGTTGAGATTAAAAATTATTTCCTAAAATGATGAATTGGAATTATTTCCTAAAAAAAAAATGAAATTTATTTCCTAAAATGAAAAATGTGCACGTGTGGTAAAATGGCGAAAATGTCCATGTCGCCTCGAAATGCGTGCTCGCGTAATTAGGAAACTTGAAACGTGGTAATTCTCACGTATTTACGAAAATAATAACCCGTAGGAATAGGAAATTATTCGTCATGGAATTAGGAAAGATCCAACGCGGAAAATCACAGAAGTGAAGCTGAGGAAGAGGCGCAGCATGAGCTGCGTCCCTTTGAAGAGGTGCGGCCCAGTCTTTGCGCTGTTCCCAAGTCTCTGTTCGACGGATTTTTGGAAACAGAAATTAGTATAAATAGAAGCGCGGATGTAGCTTTTATTCACATAATTCTTCCGTCTCTTCTTCGTCTATTTACATAAAATTCTCAAAAGAAATTTTCATCATGAATACTTTGGAGATCCGCTTGAAGGAATGGACCAACGAATTTTCGAATATGGAGAAGCATGATATGGGTGCTTATAATTTTGGGTCTTTGTTGAGTTTAAAACTCATCAAGGTTGTTAAACCTTTCTTGGATGATTGCCTTGACTATTGGGATCCGAATTTCCATGTTTTTGCGTTCCCTGGAGGTGATATCTGCCCACTTCCTGAAGAAATTGCTGCTATTGGTGGATGGGGTCCCGAACACCTGCCCGCCATTCCTTCTACTTCGCAAGGGTATAAGAGCAAATTTAGAGATTTGCTTGGATTGACTAGACTTGAGGTGGACCGGCTAGTTACCTCGAAGGGTGTGAGAATGTTGGACTTCATAGATCGATTCATCAACAGGGCCGACCCCACCGTTTCTCATGTTGCTAGGCGGAGGGCATTTGGCTTTTGCTTGTTGCACGTGTATGTCTTCCAAGGGCATGTTGATGAAGACTTGAGAGGTGATCCCCGTCTTTTGGGCCTTGTTGAGCAGATGGAGCTGCGCAGGAGCCCAGCTTGCTTATGCTTAGGAGAGATTATTCTGGGCTTGGATAGTAGGAAATCCAACCGCGATCTACCGTATTTGGGGAGTCCCGTCATTTTGCAGGTAAAAGACATCTTTTCTCTTTCTTTTTTTTTGTTTTTTTTTTTTCGTTTTTTTTTTCGTTTTTTTTTTTTCTAATACCCGCTTTTGGTAGGTTTGGCTTATGGAACGGCTCCGATTGATCGAGCCCCCAGTTCATGCGCTTTTCTATCATGCCCGCTCGATTGCGATGAGGACGAGATTGTATATGGTGGACTTCACTCGGGTCTGTGATTACTGGAAGAACAAGCTGAAGAGCGACGATGGCCCGTTGATTAGGTGGGTCATACCGTGGTGGCACCTCAAGTCCGTCACTGGAGTGTCTTCTTTGGATCCCACTAGGTCCGTGCGCATTCCTGGATTGGAGTTTATGGTGTGCATCTTTCCGGAAAGGCTGATGAGACAAGTCGGGCTGAAACAGACGATCTCGAGGCTTGACACCGTCCCGCAGACTGCTGTGGCGCTTACTATAGAGAGCCGAAGAGAGTGGGCCATTAAATGGGCTCAAAGAAATATGTGGTTCTTGAGTTTCTCCGCCAATGCCTTGTGGGTGTCAGATTCTTATCTGAGATGGAGAAAGGCTACTACTCCGGAAGAGCGCGAGAGACTGAGGAAACGCGAGCCTGTTGACTACAAGGTGCGCGAGGGAGAGAAAGAGAAAGAGAAGCATCTGACAGAGGGAGAAGAAGAAGCCGGGTTTCAAGTTGTTCATCCTTCAAAGAAACCAAAGACTACTCCTGTCGCGGAAATGGTGATTGGCAAGAATGGAAAGGCTAGGCCTCGAGAAAGACCGTTGGTGATTAGGTCTGAAGTGGCGCAAGAGCGTCCGGCTCGAGGTCGTGACAAGAAATATGATAAGAATGACAAGGGCAAGGGGAAGATGGAGGAATAGCCCGAGTCTTTATTTATTATTTGATTATTATGATTATTATTATTGTTGTAATAAAAAGGTGGGGTTTTTAGAATCCTAGCCTATTCTATTTTTATTATGTAGCTTACTATTATTATTAGCAAATGAATGAAATAAAAAAGGTTAAATGGTTATGAAACCGTTGTGATTTTCTATTTATTATTCTTGTCGAATTTCAAATGCAATGCAAATGTCCTTCTATTTACATTTTAGATATGGCGGGTTGAATCCCGTGAAGGATTGCCTACGTATTCACTTAGAAAAATGAAATCAAACCCTTGCGCGTAGTTCGAGTAAATGTAAAAGAATAATTGTTCTAAGCAAGAGCTTGTAATGAACTTTAGAAAATAAGCATGAGCTTTTGCTTACTCTGGAGGTGCGAATATAGTTTATTTGATGATACGAGGATGACGAATTTGTCAAAATGCAAGAGCACAGTGACATTAGCTTATTTCAGCTTGGCCAGGGGCCGTTTATTTAGTGCCACAAGAGCGACACGTGGGGTCACGCGAGGCGCGTTTTTGTTCCTATTCTAGGCATAGTACCGTTTCAGTTGGTCAAGGTTTGTTGTGTGGGGTAATATCCGTATAATACCCTTTAATTATAGGATTATAACGCAAAATTTACATGTGATTATGGTCATAAAACGAATAACATGATGAAACGATTAAGCAATAGAAATAACCTTCGGTCCTAGTGCAAAATGGCAATGAGAGATCAAGGTAGATCTCCTCCTAATTGTTGCACCCAAGATAGTCCGAGAAATGCCCTTGTGCTAGAGTGAATCCCCTAATTGCCTTGCAATATTGAGGGGATTGTTTTGTGAGTTTGTGTTGGATGAGAGATCCGAATTTCTGAGAGGCACTTTCTCAAAAACCCTAGAATTTTTACCAATGAAAATGATTAGGTCGAAGGGAGGAGAAACTCTCCTTTTGTTCTCCTAATCTCGGTTTGGCCGAGTGGATCAAGGGGGAAATGGGCTTCCATTTTCTCCTTATGTTTAACTCGTGGTCCGAGGCTAAAATGTATACGACGCGGTGTTTATTATAAACTGTTATCGGTTATCGGAAATTAAGGCATCAACTAATAGTACGGGTTAGTTGGATTATTAATACATGTCCGACAAAAACAGTATTGTATAATTATATTCAATATACATTTAATTAAATATAAAACGCTTATATTCAATTTTACGAATTAACCGCTTAATTTGTCTTAGCCATTATTATTTAATCCGTATTAAATAAAATATCTCAACATCACATTTTGACTAATTATTAGTCAAATAACTCGACTAACCGGTTAGTCAAATTTGCATCTATATGACTGTATTTTCATACCGTCACATCTCTCAAACGTATCCTATAGGTGTGACTTTTAGGGACCAGTTGATCACCGCCATCCGTATGACAATAACGTCAAACTTATCTAGCAAGCCAACCGTTATTGATAAACGTGGATCAACCGATAATAATACCAAAAGTATGCCCTTTGATCCTTTTAGAGATTTATAAGTCCTTGCACTAATGTTAAGGACACCAGCTTAACAAGCTCCCACTTGTCCGTACAAGTGTATGTGCAATGACGTTATCCGCACTAAATGGAGGACACAAGCTCCAACAAACTCCCACTTGTCCGTACAAGTGTATGTGCGATAACCGATTCTCATATTCATTTAAAATTTCTCCCACTCAATGTAAAACAATTTGCAGATCTGGATCCACAAAGGTCGTATTTTACAATCGATCCGTATCTAGAGTGGTTTCCCCGACTAGAGAGTAACTTAACCGATAAAACGAATCCGTATCCGAGCATGGCCATGCATTTCGATTCTGACTCCTCGAGTGGCCCCGAGAAATATCGAGTAAACGATAAAGGCTGAATATTTCCTTCAACTCGACTCCTTCCGATCTAAGCACAACATGAAATGACCCAGAAAAAATCTACTTGGCCCCTTTTACGGATGACCGTGAGAAAGAAACCAAAGTCACCCAAAATCTGCTTTAGTCTCAAGAGACAGTCGATAGTCAAAAGAATCGACTCTTAGGATCACCATGGAAGTCCTATCCACGACCGGGCACCGAATGTTATAAAACATTTAGGACTCCACGTCGATGTCACAATTGTGTCCTACGAAATATCCGTATAAATCGCCTCTGTGATTGGTCAGTCAACCGGTTGACTTATGGCTCGTTGAACGCACCATCAACCAACGTCACAAAATAATTGCCAGAGTTATCAGCTCATGTGAGCAATTAAGGACTGAAAAATATAATGTTCGTTCAGTTCACTTTGTGGTGTTCAAAATTTGTCGTACAAATCCACATGAAAAACAAAATATATATAAAATATCAAAACGATGATGTTGTATAGAGTACAAAAGCGAATGAATCTAATCCATAAAAGAGTACTACAACTTAGGAACACGTTTAATTCCCATGGAATTAACGTGCCCTTCATGCTTATCTTGTCGTAATGCTTTAGTGAGAGGATCTGCTATGTTATCATCTGTAGCAATCTTTTCTATCACTACTTCCTTTTGCTCCACGTAATCTCGGATTAGATGAGCTTTCCGTTGTACATGTCTAGACTTGTTGCTAGACTTTGGCTCCTTAGCTTGGAAGATGGCGCCACTATTGTCGCAATAGATGGTGATCGGGTCATTCGAACTAGGCACTACGGATAGCCCATGTAAGAATTGACGCATCCATATCGCTTCCTTTGTAGCTTCGCACGCGGCATAGTACTCGGACTCGAGTCGTAGAATCTGTTTAATGTGATTTGTTTCAACTCTTCCACTGATCACGCATATTAAGAGTAAAAACGAATCCAGACCGAGATTTCGAGTCATCTCGATCCGTTTGGAAGCTAGCATCTCGAATCGGTTCAAGCGCATAGCTTTTGAGAGCCTCCATAAGTCAATGCCCAATCTTTAGTCCTCCGGAGGTACTTAAGAATGTTCTTGACAGCCAGCCAATGTGATTCACCTGGATGCTGTTGGAATCGACTTGTCATACTCAATGCATATGCCACGTCCGGACGTGTGCATATCATGGCATACATGATTGATCCTATAGCCAAGCATAAGGAATCCGTGTCATGCGCTCTTTCTCTTTCCGTGTCTCTGGTGCCTGAGACTTGCTCAAATGCACCCCTGGAGCCATAGGAAGAAACCCTTCTTGGAGTTAGTCATGCTGAATCTCTCTAGGACTTTGTCTATGTAAGACTCTGACGAGAGATAACATCCGTCGTGATCTATCTCGATAGATACGGATGCCTAGAATTCTTTGTGCCTCTCCCAGATCTTTCATCTGGAAATGGTTTTTCAACCATACTTTCACCGACGTTAAGAGAGGTATGTCATTCCCAATCACGAGTATGTCGTCAACATACAATATTAGGAAGACAATCTTGCTCCCACTCGACTTGATATATAGACATGGTTCCTCGACCGATCGAGTAAATCCATTTTCTTTTATCACTTGGTCGAAGCGATGATTCCAACTCCTTGATGCTTGCTTAAGTCCATAAATGGAACGCTTAAGTTTGCATACTTTCTTAGGATGTACTTTCGATGAAACCTTCGGGTTGTACCATGTACAACTCTTCCTCCAAAAAACCGTTTAAGAAGGCGGTTTTCACGTCCATTTGCCAAATTTCATAGTCATGTAAAGCGGCAATCGCTAAGATAATCCGAATGGAACGCAGTATGACTACGGGTGCAAAAATCTCATCGTAGTGCAAACCTGGCACTTGGGTGAAACCTTTAGCAACTAGTCGTGCTTTGTAGATATCTTGTTGACCTTCCACAGAATGCTTTATCTTGTAAAGCCATTTGCATTGAAGGGGACGAACCTTAGCAGGTAAGTCAACAAGATCCCACACGTTGTTCTCATACATGGAGTCCATCTCGGATTGCATGGCCTCTAGCCATAGCTTTGAGTCAGAACTAGTCATGGCACCTTTATAGGTTGCGGGTTCACTACTCGTTAAGAGTAGAATGTCATCTATGTCATGTTCCTCGACCATACCAATGTATCTGTCCGGAGGAATAGAGACTCTTCCCGACCTCCTAGGTTCCTCAGGAATGTTAACCGCAGCCGGGATTGAAGGAATAGGTTCCTCCAATAGTTGCTCGGTACTTGGTTCGGAATCTCCGACGTTCGAAGGTTCTATCACTCTTTGCATTCTCGAGAAATTCCTTCTCTAAGAATGTCGCACTAGCCGCAACAAAAACACGTTGTTCGGTTGGCGAATAAAAGTAATGACCAAGCGTTCCTTTAGGATAACCTATAAAGTATGTCTTGACCGATCGCGGGCCGAGCTTATCCTCGTGTCTCCACTTGACATAAGCCTCGCAGCCCCAAACCCGTATAAAGGACAAGTTAGGGACCGTTCCCTTCCATAGTTCATATGGAGTCTTGTCAACAGCTTTAGACGGATTTCGGTTAAGTATTAGAGCGGCTGACAAAAGAGCATAACCCCATAATGAATCAGGTAAAACCGTGTGACTCATCATGGATCGAACCATATCAAGTAGTGTTCGATTTCTCCGTTCGGACACACCATTCAATTGAGGTGTTCCAGGTGGAGTTAACTGTAAGGCAATCCCACAGTCCTTTAGGTGTTGATCAAATTCGTGAGAAAGATACTCGCCACCACGATCTGAACGTAGTGTTTTAATCTTTCTACCCAATAGGTTCTGTACCCTATTCTGGTATTCTTTGAATTTCTCAAAGGATTCACTTTTATGTTTCATTAAGTAGACATAGCCATATCTACTTAAATCATCCGTGAAAGTGATGAAATACCTATAGCCTTCTCGTGCGGTGATTGACATAGGGCCACATACATCCGTGTGTATGAGTCCTAATAGGTCAGCAGCGCGCATTCCAACACCTTTGAAGGAAATCCGAGTCATCTTACCGATGAGACATGATTCACACGTGCCAAATGATTGAAAATCAAAAGCCGAGATAGCTCCATTTTTGATGAGCTGTTTTACGCGTTTCTCATTAATGTGTCCCATACGGCAGTGCCATAGATACGTTTGATCTTTGTCACCAACCTTTAACTTTTTATTCATTACGTGTAATATTTCCGTGGTCTGATCTAAAACATAAATTCCGTTCATGGAGACTGCCTTGCCATAAATCATATCGTGTAATGAGAAAATGCAAGTATTATTCTCTATTACAAATGAAAAACCAAGTTTATCAAGTGCAGAAACTGAAATAATGTTTTTCGAAAGACTAGGTACATAATAGCAGTCATATAATGACAACTCAAATCCGCTAGGAAGCTGGATCACATATGTCCCCTTTGAGATGGCAGCCACTCTTGCTCCATTCCCGACACGCAGTCCACCTCACCCTTTACGAGGGGTTCGATGTTTGAGCCCCCGCACATGATTACACGATGAACCACAACCAAGATCAAGTACCCAAGTTCCGTAAATTGCGTGGTTAATCTCAATCATATGAATAAAAGTAGAAGAGAGAGAAGACATACCAAAAGGTTTAACACGACCTGCCTTTAAGTCCTCATGATAAACAGACATGTACGCCTCAATGCCCATCTTGTGGCAATGATGGCATTCCATGTTTTCATTCTTGCTCTTTGTCGCGCCCGATGAGGTGCTCGACTCACCAGGCCCACTCTTACCTGAACCCGACTTCTTGAACTTCGGTTTACCTACTTCTAGGTTTGCCTGAGCTTTGCCCTTACCTTTCCCTTTGTTGGACACAACGAGAACATCCTTTTTATTGCTCCCACTGAACTTCATGTCCTTCTCGGTCTGTACGAGAAGGGAGTGCGATTCATGTGGGTTTTCTTCAAATCATTCATATAGTAATTCGCTCTAAATTGCGAAAAACCATCGTGGAGTGAGTGAAGCATGCGGTCGATCACAATGTTCTCGCCGATGTTACAATTAAAGGTCTCCGACTTCTCGACATTCTTAATCATGCTGAGAATGTGTGGGCTAACTGGTTGGCCTTCTTTCTCGAGTCTCGCGTCAAAGAAGCGAGTGGTATGCTCATAGGTCACGATTCTCGGTGCTTTCGAGAATTCCTTAGTGAGCGTGGTGAAAATCTTGTTTGCACCATGGGCTATGAAGCGTTTCCGCAAATTGGATTCCATTGCAAAAATGAGTACGTTTTTAATCGCACCCGCTTCCATCTAAATCATTAAACTTGGTGATTTCAAGCTCTAGCAGTGGGACTGGGTTTTGCAAGGGGCTCTAATAGATATTTGAGCTTCCGTCGGCGCGATTTCCGTAATGCCGCCTCCCGCCTCCGAAGTTTGATCCATCATTCTTCAATCGAGTGGACTGATTCATCGATTCATGAAGATCCGGCCAGACTCACGGTCCAATGTGGCACTTGGCATTGGGTTATCGGTAGAACCAGCCATTTGTTATTAGCGGTTTAAAAGTTCGTGATCTACACCGAAAAAGAAAGAAAAACAAAACGAAATAAGCAACTCATCGAGGTGATTTAAGTCTATTTAAAATTCATTTTAACGTGTAGACTCAATGCACTTGCATAATTGATCTCCCTCAAGAATGATACAAGTGATCCCAAGACTCAATTTCGTAAATTGATAAGCCAACTGTTTAGCTAATTCTTCCGAAAGAACTCTTGGTCGATAGATTTCCGTAAATCCTATCTATAGTCCACCATAGTCACAGGATCGTACGAGTGACCATAGTGTTGAGATAAAATAGGTCAATCGGTTCCAACTTACCCGACGTAGAAGGGGTCATATTATGCCTACCGACGAAGAAGGGACTCATTGGAGTTTGACCTATAAAGACTGTTCTCAATTTTTGTTTATACGAGGAAGATCCCATCAACTAAATTATAATTCATATTAAGTGAACGAATAACTAGCGTCTGCGTGAATGAATTAATTTGGATGATGGCTTAAAAATCGTGTGACATGAGAATGTCAATGAAAACTAACTTGTGACCTCTATATGTGTCAGTTTTCATGCAATAATTAGGTGGTTTGGTTTTTAGGCGGAATATGATGCATATTATCGTTACGAAAAATAAATAAATGAACGCAATACGTAAAAATAAATTCCTAGTGTGGCCTATCCTAATAAAAAGAACATAAAATAACTTTGGAATCCACCGTTGGACCCGAGAAGCTTGTCTTGATGTTCCATCTTGATCCAAGTAGCGGGAGTGAGCATCCGGTCTCCGTCTTTAGTCTTCTCAAAAATTACAATTTAAAATTTACAAATATAAACCTATTTACATTCTAAATAAAAACTGTAATTAAAAGAAATAAAAATGGAGATACGAGATCTCAAAATACAACCAAGACCGTGTTCCATCATTACGGTAACACGTTCTACTAAGGCCACACTAAGTTACAACCGTTTGCAAAATAAAATAAATACGTAATTAAAAGCATTCAAATTAAACAAGAACGATAAATAAAATGCATCAACTAAATTAAATTTGTTCGTGACATAATTCCGTAATTATGTTAAATTTATCCAAACCACCAAAGATAATTAAAATTATGTGACAAAACCGCTTCATCAACTTAATTTTAATTCGTGATAATCCGTTACTTTAAAGTAACTTAATTTTACGTGAGTGAACCGTTTCACTAACAAGCGAGAGCATAAAAACGTTTTATGCAACAAAGGCCGAAAAAAAACAAAAAAAATTTTTTTTTTTCTCTGTACTGCTGTACGTGAACAGTACCAGTACCACAAAATTTTTTTTTTTTTTAAATGCTGTAAAAACCGAGAGCATAAAAAAAAAGCCAAAAAAAAGAAAATTTATACGGCTCAAAATCGTGAGCAACAAAGGATCAAAACAAAACGGTTTGATAAAACACAATTGCAATTTTAATCTAATCCGTATAGAAAACAAACTACAATTGTAACATCTTCAACATATAGCAATAATTATCGGTTAAAATTGCTACATGTGAAGAACGATTGAAAACAAGAGATCGAACGATCTAACAAAATTGTGTGGCACGCATAACGATGCAAAAACAAAACAGGCCGTGAACATCAAGCACGGTTTTCCAAAAATTTCGAGATAAAAAAAAATTTGCCACACGAAATTTGATGCAATCATTTTGATAGATCTTCTATATATCGCAATGAATATCGATTACAATGCAATATGCAAAGATCAAAATGAAAACAAGACAATCATCACCGTGTAAACTAGACACGGTTTCCAACACAAAAAAAAAACGCAGCATATGAAAAATGCCGAGACAAAAAAAAATTGTGCCGAAGGGAAAAAATTTCAGCCGCACCAATTTTTAAACAAAAATCATCGATTCAAAAATCGTTTAATGAAAATCACATAGAAAAATTTACGTGGCCTTGCTCTGATACCACTTGTGGGGTAATATCCGTATAATACCCTTTAATTATAGGATTATAACGCAAAATTTACATGTGATTATGGTCATAAAACGAATAACATGATGAAACGATTAAGCAATAGAAATAACCTTCGGTCCTAGTGCAAAATGGCAATGAGAGATCAAGGTAGATCTCCTCCTAATTGTTGCACCCAAGATAGTCCGAGAAATGCCCTTGTGCTAGAGTGAATCCCCTAATTGCCTTGCAATATTGAGGGGATTGTTTTGTGAGTTTGTGTTGGATGAGAGATCCGAATTTCTGAGAGGCACTTTCTCAAAAACCCTAGAATTTTTACCAATGAAAATGATTAGGTCGAAGGAGGAGAAACTCTCCTTTTGTTCTCCTAATCTCGGTTTGGCCGAGTGGATCAAGGGGGAAATGGGCTTCCATTTTCTCCTTATGTTTAACTCGTGGTCCGAGGCTAAAATGTATACGACGCGGTGTTTATTATAAATCATTATCGGTTATCGGAAATTAAGGCATCAACTAATAGTACGGGTTAGTTGGATTATTAATACATGTCCGACAAAACAAACAGTATTGTATAATTATATTCAATATACATTTAATTAAATATAAAACGCTTATATTCAATTTTACGAATTAACCGCTTAATTCGTCTTAGCCATTATTATTTAATCCGTATTAAATAAAATATCTCAACATCACATTTTGACTAATTATTAGTCAAATAACTCGAACTAACTGGTTAGTCAATTTGGCATCAATATGATTGTATTTTCATACCGTCACATCTCTCAAACGTATCCTATAGGTGTGACTTTTAGGGACCAGTTGATCACCGCCATCTGTATGACAATAACGTCAAACTTATCTAGCAAGCCAACCGTTATTGATAAACGTGGATCAACTGATAATAATACCAAAAGTATGCCCTTTGATCCTTTTAGAGATTTATAAGTCCTTGCACTAACTGTTAAGGACACCAGCCCCAACATGTTGGGTTTGAAAACTCATTCCCATCTAGGTCTGTTATTCTAACCGCACCCCCTGGGAGTATGGATTTGACTAGAAATGGTCCGGCCCAATTAGGTTTGAATTTTCCCCATGGGTCAACAGGTAGAAGAGCTCTAACAGATTTGAGCACTAAGTCTCCTTCTTTGATGTTCCTTGGCCTAACCCTTTTGTTGAAAGCTCGTTTGATACGTGCTTGATATGTTTGGACATTATGTAAGGCGCGTAGCCTACGTTCATCCAGGAGGATGAGTTCTTCATATCTATCCTTCTTCCAATCGGCTTCCGGGATTTGACTTTCTAGTAAAATACGCAAGGATGGTATTTCTAGCTCGACTGGTTGCACAGCTTCCATGCCGTATGTCAAATAGAAAGGAGTAGCCCCAGTGGGCGTCCTAACAGATGTACGATACCCCCACAAAGCAAAGGGTATCTTGCTTGGCTAATCTCTATAGTTGTCAATCATTTTCTTGAGAATCGTGACAACATTCTTGTTTGCCGCCTCTACCGCGCCGTTAGTCTGTGGCCTATAAGGCGAAGAGTGATGATGCTTAATCTTGTATTTGGCTAGCAATTGCTCGGTCTCAGCTTGGAAGTGTGATCCATTATCACTAATGATTTCATGTGGGCAACCATATCGACAGATGATGTTGTTTTGTATGAACTTTGCCACATTTTTAGCTGTAAGACTAGTGTAGGAAGCCGCTTCTACCCATTTGGTGAAATAGTCAATTGCTACTAGAATGAAACAGTGACCTCCTGTTCCGGCTGGGGTTATCTTCCCAATTATGTCAATTCCCCATGCAGAAAATGGCCAAAGGGATGTCATTGTATAGAGTAATGAAGGAGGGACATGTTGTACATTCCCGAAGATTTGGCAATTGTGGCAATGTCTTACGTATTTGATGCAATCGGATTCCATTGTGGTCCAATAATATCCCAAACGTGTGATTTTCTTTGCCATCATGGGCCCACTCATGTGAGGACCGCATTCTCCGTCGTGGACTTCTTCCATCACCTTTCGTGCCTGTGAATGATCAAGGCAACGTAGGACTACACCAAGAAGTGTTCTTTTGTATAACTCTCCTTGCATGAGAACGTATTGGGAAGCTAGTAGGCGTATAACACATTGTCCCCTCTTGTCCATATCCGGTGGATAGGTATCATTAAGCTTAAAATTCAGGATTGCTTGGAACCAGGGTTCCTGCGCGATCTCTTCTTCATCGGTGATTTGGTGGACATAAGCCGGCTCTGACCGTCGTTCGATGCACAAAGGCATTTCCACCATGTGATCTGGCATATTGATCAAATATGCAAGTTTCGCAAGAGCGTCTGCAAATTGATTTTCTTCCCGAGGTAGGTGTAGGTAGGTTACGTGATCAAAGAATTGAGCGACCTGGTCTATTCTAGCCTGATAAGGTGCGAGGCTTTCGCTTCGGATTTTCCAAGATCCTGTAACTTGGTTGATGATCAATGATGAATCCCCATGTACTCGGAGGTTTTTAATGCCTAAGCTCACTGCCGCTTGTAGTCCAATGAGACAAGCTTCGTACTCTGCAGCATTATTTGTCACCTCGAAGTCGAGTTTGACAGCAATTGGTGTATGTTCACCTTCAGGAGAAATGAGCAACACTCCTATTCCGAATCCTCTTAAGTTCGATGCTCCATCAAAGTACAGGTCCCAGGAGTCTACATCAGTTTGGAGTATATCCTCGTCTGGAAATGACCAAGTATCTATTGTTTGTGCGTGATCGGTCCGTTTCGTATTCACAAATAAATAGATGTGGTCGTTGGTCACGGTCGAATCAAAACACAATTTATAGCTTAACAAGCAACTCTACAATTAGTAAAGAGGCAAGTAAAGGTCGGATCCCAAGGGACGGGAGTTGAAATGAGATTTCTATTGTAACTAGTGGTGTCTAAGGGGTGTCACAAATTGGGTTGATGTAGAAGGTTACTAAACTAGAATAACAATGAAAATAAACAAGCAAGATGAATAAAAAGGGGTGTAAACAATTGATTAAAGGCACTAGGGTGTCATGGGATCATAGGGGAATCATGGGATATGATCATACAAACATGTTCTCAAATTATAAGCAAGCAATTATTGTTGTGATGGATTGAGTTGGGTTATATCTTACAATCCTAGGAAAGTTTGGGTCCCGGAGCCGAATCGATTAGATTGTACAACACCTACAAGTCGACTTAATCTTCCCTACTCAACAACATGCATGGTCTAATGAGACTCGAGTTGGGTTATGTCTTACAAGCCTCATTGAAAAGATAGGAGATGATAGTAAATGCAAGGATTCATAGGCTTAGCATTTCATCAAATATAACATGTGCATGAGTTGAGATCAAAACAAGCAAGCAAATAAGATACGAAAGCATATTAATTTAAGCATGAATCATTCCCCATGTTGGTTTCCCCTAATCACCCATTAACCCTAGCTAAGAGACTACTCACACATTATCATGTTGATCATGCTAGCAAGGTTGTCAATCATACCAACAATATGAAACATGATGAATAAATGAAAGTAATTAACAATAATTAAAAAGGGATTAAGAGATTATACCTACTAATGATTCCAATAGTAAAGCAAGAATAATAGAAGTACTTGAATGCTAGATTGGGAGGTTGTCAATCTCCCAATAATAACCCAATAATCTTCAATTACCCAAAATAAAGGATGAACAAAAGAGAGATTAAAGAACTAAAACTTGGATTAAAACTTGATTAATACTTGATTACAATATTGAAGAGAGATTTGATTGATATTAACTACACTAATTATTGATAAGAAGAACATGCTCCTCTAATTAGACTAATGGGGTATTTATAGTGAAAACTAGGGAGGATGCATTAGGGTTAACTAAGGGCTAAACTAGTAATTACACTTTTTAAGTTGAGCAAGGAGAAGCCGGTATTTTTGGAGAGAAGGGCTTCTCTTTTCGTAGCTTGAAGAAGACAACCCGTGCTGTGAAGGAATCCGGGCGGATTAAGGTCGGGACGGCCGGATTTGGGCGATGGAATCCGAGCGGATTCTGGGGAATCCGGGCGGATTGGTGAGGGGAATCCGAGCGGATTCCAGTGACGCGCTTTCGGATTGTGCAAGGGCGGATTTCGGCGGATTGTTGACAATCCGCTCGGATTGTCGATCGGCGTGGTAACTCCTTCTTTTCTTCCCTTTTCTTCATAAATTCCTTGGGGATTTCCTTGGGGACTCAAGGATCTTTTCTCAACATTGCTCTTCTACTATGATATGTACAAAGGCCTTCTAATCTTGTCCCTCCTTGATGCTTGGTCATTGAATTTGATCAATTTAGTCTTGATTTGCCATGAAAATGCAAGATTCTTACTCCTTTCCTACCAAGGGATCAAAATCTCAAAGAATATGCAAAACAAAGAACTAAAGATAAGAAATGACCCAAATAAGCACTAAAAAGCATGGAAACAAGGGTAATTCAGGGGCTAAATATGCGCCAATTATGGTCACATCAGTGCGTCATTGATAGGATTTTCTGCGAAAAATTCGGCGACGACGCGACCTTTAATAACTTTCAGTGGCACGTATTTGAGGTCAAATTCTGAGAGCATCAGGGTCCATCTTGCTAGGCGTCCGTTGAGAACGGGTTTCTCGAAGAGGTATTTGACCGGATCCATTTTGGAGTATATTTTGACGGAGTAGCTAAGCATGTAATGGCGTAGCTTCTTCGTTGCCCACACAAGAGCGAGGCATGTCTTTTCGAGTTGTGAGTATTTGCACTCGTATTCCAGGAACTTCTTACTAAGATAGTAGATAGCTCTTTCTTCACTTCCTACTGATTTGAGCCAAGATGGCACCCATGGCCGTTTTCTTCTTGTGAGATATAAACCAAGAGATTGATCTCGTTGTGGTGGCATGAGCACTGGTGGTTTAGCCAATATCTCTTTGATTCGGTCGAATGCCTTTTGACAATCATCATCCCACATGGTGTGGTCTGTTTTCTTGAGTTTCTTGAAGATAGGCTCGCAGATCATCGTAAGTTTTGATATGAGTCGACTTATATACTGCACTTTTCCCAGGAATCCTCTGACTTCTTTTTCTGTTTGAGGTTGTGGCATTTCGATCAGAGCTTTGATCTTGGAAGGATCTATTTCTATACCTCGTTGACTAACGACGTATCCCAGGAGTTTGCCAGATGTTACCCCGAATGTGCATTTCTGAGGGTTGAGTCTCATGTTGTATTTTCGTAGCCTTGCGAAGAACTTGCGAAGGTTCGCAATATGTCCCTCTCTTTCCTTGGACTTGACAATCATGTCATCTACGTATACCTCAACTTCTTTGTGCATCATGTCATGTAGGAGTGTAGTTGCGGTGCGTTGATATGTAGCTTCGGCGTTGATCAATCCGAACGGCATTACCGTATAGCAATAGGTTCCCCATTAGGTGACGAATGCGGTCTTATGCATATCTTCCATGGCCATCTTGATTTGGTTGTAACCCGCATACCCATCCATGAAGGATAGTAATGCGTGGTCAGCAGTATTGTCCACCAATATGTCGATGTGAGGTAGAGGGAAGTCATCTTTTGGACTTGCTTTGTTTAGGTCCCTAAAGTCAACACAAACACGGATTCTCCCATCCTTTTTGGGTACGGGTACTATGTTAGCTACCCAGTCAGAATACTCGAAAACTTTGATGAACCCGGCTTTGAATTGCTTGTCAACTTCTTCCTTAATCTTTAGAGCCCATTCTGTTCTCATTCGTCGAAGCTTCTGTTTCACAGGTTTGAAACCTGGCTTAATCGGAATCCTATGTTCGGCGATATCCCTGTCGATCCCTGGCATGTCTTTGTAGGACCAAGCGAAAACGTCTTTGAATTCATTTAGGAGGTCTATGAAATCGGCCCTTTCGGTAGAGCTCAAGGTAGTCCCTATCCTAAGTTCTTGGGGTTCTAGTTCGGTTCCTACATTGATGGGTTCGGTGTCCTCTATTACTGGTCCCCCTTCCCCTTCCTGTAGTATTTCTTTGGCTACGTAGGGAGGTATTTCGATCGAGTCCGGTCTTGGTCATCCTCGCATCATCATAAAACGTGTGCACTCAAGATAACACAAAGAGTAAGCGAACTCGATTTATTCATATTAAAATTTGAGTAGAGTTGAAACAAAGAAGCCAACTCATCCATGGTCAGTGGCGGCAAAGGAATAGTGGTTGGGGCATTCCCCGAACTACTGTGACTACTCGAGGCTAAGCTAGGAGAAATAAAGGGAGTGGGGATGACAACAGGAGTAGACTCTCTAATGACTTCTCTAGACTCTGACTCTGACTCCGACTCCGACTCGAACTCATCATCTTTTGGTTCTCCTTTGAACATCTCTCCTTCTCCAGTGGTGAGCTTGAAGAGTCTTCCTTGATTGTTGGTCCACTTGATTGATTTTCTCCATCCTTTATACTGTCTTGTGTCGGTTTCTGTGATTAACGCGGTGGGGTTGAAGCGATCGTCTTGAAGTATCATGGTAATGATCTCATCCTGCGCGGCCCTAACGAATCGATCTTCTCCAAACAATAGGTTCATGGTGATGGTTGGAGAAATGGTGGAGTAGTTCCCTTCATTCTCGATTGCATAAATTTCACTTTCGATTGGAGAAATAAGGTGTGAGCAATCTAAGGTAGATTCATCACTTGTGATCACTAGAACTCCAAGAGGATTCTGAGTGTTGTTGGGCTTACCTCCCGGTGGTATTGGTAGTCGACCATCTTCAATCATGTCTTGAAGCACGTTTTTCAACTTGTAGCATTTTTCTGTGTCGTGCCCCTTGCCCCTATGGTATTCGCAGTACGAATTCTCGTCCCAGAACTTGGACTTCCTTTCGGGTTCGGGAGTAGGTCCAATGGGTTGGAGTTTACCTTGCTTCATTAACCTTTTTAGAGCGTTGGAGTAAGTGTCTCCAAGGTTTGTGAATTTCCTTGGTGGGGTACTTTTCTTGGATGGCTCGAGAAGGTTAACTTCATCGGTCTTGCTAGTAGAGCCGTATGAACAACTTGTGGAACCTTGATATCCTCGACCTACCGTTTTGGACAAGAGTCCTTTACGGATGTCATCTTCAATCCTTGTCCCTAGTACGGTCAAGTCCTTGAAAGTTTTGATGTTTTGGTATCTCAAATGATTGGCATAGATGGGTTTGAGATTATCCACAAACTTCTCCACAAGAGTAGCTTCATCCGGGCGTTCAACTATTTGAGTGCTAGTCTTCCTCCACCTACTTAGGAAGTCGGTGAATCCTTCTTTGTCATTTTGGGTAAGAACCTCTAGAGTACGCATGTTGACTTGGATTTCGGCATTATCCGCATATTGTTTAGAGAACTCGATTGCGGCGTCTTCCCAAGTAGCGACCTTCTTGTGATCTAAGGAATAGAACCATTGCCTCGGGATGGTGTCAAGAGATGAACGAAACATCCTTAAGAACATCTCGGGTTTGATGCCTTTGATAGACATGTAATCCTTGAAGGCACGGATGTGGTTCAAAGGGTTCCCGTGTCCCTTGAACTTAGGGATATCCGTCATATTAAAGTTAGTTGGCAATTTGGAATTGACGGCCTTATACTTGCGATTGTTCTCCCTATAAATGTCATCCCCCTTAAGGTACATCAATTGCTCCTCTAAGTATTGGAGTCTTTTCTCAGCTGCAGTCATCCCCATGAGAGGATTTTCATCCTTGGATTCACTGTCAGAGTCACGTAGTACTTCACTTTCATGAGGAGGTAACCTTCCCTCCACGGCATAGATACGGCCCTCAATGAGCTCAAGGCGGTCATAGACTTGGTCTTGGGTGACTTGCATTTGGGCTAACGCGGCTAGGATTCGATCATTACCATCTTGAAGTTGGTGGAGATTTGTTTCATCACTTGATCCGGGCATCTTGAAAACTGGATAGGAGATCGGCGACGAATCAAAACATGATCGACCATTCTAACACACTTGTTAAAAGAAGACATATTTTGACTCGTGAAGTGGGTGTGTGCCACTTGTGTTGAGTGAGCTTTGAAGAAAGACAAGGTTTTTGAAAATGTGTGTCCTAGTCAACTATAGTGTAGTTGTAGGAGTGGACTCGAAGTGAGGTTTTGAAATGGGCTTGTGGCCCGAATTTTGACACGACAAACGGACAGAGTTTTGACCGGATTTTGCGCTAATTGAAGGTCTATTTCGAAATTTTTGTTTGAAAATGGGTTTTTTGATTTTTGAAAAATCATCATGGTTTTGTTTAGAAGTGGTGATCACGTAAGGTATACACATTTATACAAGCATTATAACGGGATGCTGAGTGCATTTAAAAGGGTTTTGGTTTAAAGGGTGGGTTGCCATACCGAACCATCAAACCCGAAGTCTGTGGAGAGGCTCGTACCAAACAATAGTAAGGCCGATTCCTAGTCCATTTCCTCAAGTAGTGAAGGCCCTTGATACAAACAAGAGTAAGCATCATGGTATGGATGACGTCAATCGCTATCCATCCTTAGGCCCAAATAAGAATTAGGACCGTTTAGACGGGACGATTGGTCGAATGGGTTGGGTTGGGCCTAGGAAGGCCGAATAAAACGATTTAGGAAGACCGAGTTATGAAAACCGACAATTGTCTTATACAAACTATTCCCTAACCTTGTTCAAGTTTCACCCTTGCTACACGTAAGTGTATTATCCCCAGGAGTCGCTAAAACCGTGGACAAAAAAATCCCCCACGGGGCGCTTGGGAGGAAAAGAGAAACAAGTGTTTGCATTTTTGTATGGAGTCGCCACCAATTTTTATGGGAAATTGGAACCGTTCAAATAACTCGTGCCATGTCAAGACACAAAGTAAAGACATGAACACTAAGCAATCGTTACCCTTAGCATTCTATGTCTAGAATGACTCTCGTGGATGCCAATGAACACGGGTGTTCACAGAGATCTGGAGTAAGGGGTGAGGGTACGTATTAGGAAGCTCTTTTGATCGAACACCTAATCCCGCCCGCCTCGATAGCGGCCTCTACTAATGATTAGGGAAGTTATTCGTACTCGATATATCGTCGGCTATATGCATGCAATGCAACATCCAAGTTTTAATCCTAGCATGTGAGAATTAATACTAAGTCGGTGAACAATTAATTAGCATACAATTGGGTCAAATTAGGGATTTAATGCTCAATTACATGTGAAAACATTCAAACAATAAAAGAAACACAATAAAGAAAATTACAATAATAAAATTACATTAATTACAACGGAATAGGCGATTTATGTCGAAAATACCTTTAAAACGGATAATTTGAGAAAAAGAATAAGAGAATAAATTACGAACAAGTCAAGAGGGCGATAATACGAATAATAGTTAATTACATAAACTAATTAAACTATGTCAAGGCAAAATGGAGTTGAGAGATTGAGACTTCGGCCGAGAACAAAGCAGCAGACGCCGCGTCTTTCCTTGGCTCGCCCGGCCGTAAGCCGTAATCGCAAGCCGTTAATGTTAATTGGTGAATTTAATGATCAATTGGTGATATTTACTCGGATGAAAGTGATTAATAGGTTATTTAACATATGAATGGGTCATGAAAACAGCAAAACATGAATAAGACGGAATTAAACGAATTAACATAAGATGGATTAATTACAGGAGTGAAAAATATTAACAAACCAAACAAATTAAGTCAATTAAGTAGGTTAGATACGATGGATTAATGACGAATATATGATGAATATGACAAATAACAAATGAAAATATATCAACGGTCGAATTCCAGAAACTCAATATGAACAAATTGAATCTCTATAACCCGGAATTGAATTTAATGACGAAAACCCGCAAATATGAGATTATAAGGGATTTAAGTCGGATTTGTGATGATTAAAACATATTAAAGATGATGATTATAATATACATGTGAATTATATGCTATCATGGCGAAGAATTAAAGAACAAACGAAACCAATAAAGGAATTTTGACGAACAATAGAGGATTTAACGAAGAAGAAAGGAAGCAGAATCGCGCGCAGCCTCACGAAGAGGCGCAAAGAATCGCGCTCCTTCGAAGAGGCGCAGCGCTTGCTTTCCTTTCTCGACTTGCTATCTTAAAAATCCGTAAAAGGAGGTTTTAAAGCATGGTTTTAGAAATCGGTTTTAACAAGGTGTTTTCGACATAAATCTTACAATTGATGATACAAAAAAAAATAAACAACAATAAATAAAAGAGAGATTTACACCCTCGGACTTACATGTTTGACGAAACGAGAAGGACTAAGATATCGATTAGTGATGCTCGACGCGAATGCAAAGAAAGTGCCCTCGTAAGAGGAAAACGATTAGTTAATTAAGTTGATTGATGTGGAGTTGGTCAAATTGGTCGGTCATGTAAACGGGGAGGCTGGTACTCAGAAGGATCCGAGCTTACGTGGTCGAAAGTTCAAGCACGTAGACGCCAAAAAGTAAGAACAAAGTCTAGAATGCAAAGGGAGAAGAGAAGGGCGGACACTCGCGTGAGAAATATGAGGAGCGAAGGCTCCTATTTATACTAATCACGTGGAGGAATTAGGGTTTCGGAGACTCTTTGGAAGTGAATCTCGGAAAGATATGAAAAAGATACGATAAATACGCAGAAAAGGGCTCTGGAAGAGGCGCAAAGCTCATCGCGTCTCTTGGAAGAGGCGCACTGCTAAATTCCCAAGAGGTTTCCTCCTGCGGAAGAAAGATTTCCGTGTTTGAGTTATGGTAGGACGGAAATAATTCCGCTTTCCTTAATATCTTATGTGGATATTACGGGAAATTGTTTACTAAAAGATAAAATTTATGAAATATGGAATAGAAATATCCGGAACATTCCAGAACATTCGACTCGGATTTAACGGTTATCGAAAAATGGAGACGGTTTTATGCCCGCTCGAATGTACCTAATTCTCAAAAACGACCGTATCGGGACGTAGATAACAACTAAGAGGTAGACATTAATATTTGAGCAATCACTTGACGATAATCTTACGAATTGTCACAAATCGTTCCGCGTACCAAACATGCGGCCCAATCATCACCGGGTGGTTTGCGGGAGGTGCAGAAATGAGGTATCTACAAAACCTGCACTAGATTTTTATAGTAAATGACTTTATTGCAGAGATCCCATTTGCTAGCAAACTATAAGACGATCACTACTATATGAAACTACATTAAATTAATTAAAACTCATAAGTTATATCATTCCACAATTTCTTCATCAACCCCTCTTCTTCGGCTGTTAAGCTCGGTCTTGCCTTCAACGTTTCATACATATTGTGTTTCCTTGATCATATATGATTACTTTCTTCCAAATCCATCTTCTTCATGTCTCTCTCTATTTTCGCTCTATCCCGCTCTATCTTCAGTCTATCATTCTCTAACTTAGCCTTCAACATACTATCTCGCTCTTGTCACGTTCTAACTTCTTCATTTGTACAACATAATTATTAGCAAGACTTTCGGCAATCGTAGAAAGTTCCGGTTCATCTTCGAG
Source organism: Silene latifolia (assembly GCF_048544455.1). Classification (NCBI taxonomy): domain Eukaryota; kingdom Viridiplantae; phylum Streptophyta; class Magnoliopsida; order Caryophyllales; family Caryophyllaceae; genus Silene; species Silene latifolia. The sequence continues at coordinate 65,189,047 of NC_133532.1, read as the reverse complement.
TCGAGACTTACCCTTGTTCTTTTTAGCGACTTTCATATCCATAGGGCGTACTGCCCCACCATCCTCTACTTCATCAGTTCTACCTCTCTTACTATTCTCGTCGGATGGATTTGATGGTGTTACTAAATCTACTTCTTGACCCTTACCCAAAATCATTTCGAATTTTGGGTACTCTTTGAGCATACACAATTGAGTATGGAATTTGAAGGTACCACCATGTATATTACGAGCATTTCGCATGACATCATCGTTAGACTGACTACTCGCTTTTTGCTTAGTAGCTTTTTCTATGCAACCAACCCATTTCATAACACCAGCCGAGACTCTTCGAAACCGACCTGTCAACATTGATACACTTCGCTCATTTATTTGAGATGGATTTGCGGCTCGTGAGATATCAAATCTTTGTTTGACTCTTGACCAAAATTTATTTTTATTTTGGTACATTCCGACGCTAGAATCGGTGGATATTTTCATATATGCCGATATAAGTGCCTCGTCTTCTTGGTACGACCAAGTGGTTTTGTTATAGGTCGGGTTTGGTGGAGTTTGATTTTCGTTTTCGCCTTCATCTTCCCCTATATCAACCGTTGATACGTTTTCGTAATTCGGAGAAGTTTGTTCACAAAAATGTGGGTTATCGTCTTGAGAAAATAATGTCGGTGAATTTAGTTGAGATGGACTGGGAAATGGTGGATTTTGTGTAGTATGATACTTATGTTGGGCAAATTGTGAACTTTGAGTTTGATATTGTAGTTGTTGTTGCTGCTGCATTTGATACTTGCAGAATTCTTGGTAAGATGCAGGGTCAAATATTGGAGGAGGTTCAGAATTATTTTTAGTAGGGAAACCATCAGTATTATTGGGAGGAGTATTTCCGTAAAAGCTACGATGATGATGATGATGATTATTATTCATGATTATGAAATGGAAAAATGTTTGATAAGGATGGTGAACTGGTAAAATAAAAGTGTGCTATATATAATAAGAGGGATAATATATGAGAGAGGTGTGAATACACAAAAAGTTTACGTTAAAATATTACCGTTCGAGAAACGGTAAACTTTTGAGATAATTATCTTCAATTACCTTATAATTAAATATGCTTGCCAACTGTCACACTTTTAGTGGCTCTCCTATGACAAACGAATCAAGCGTGAATGCGCATAATTCTTGTTCATTCATCATAAGCTTTTTTTTTTTCATGATTGTACTGACACGCTTTTTTTGGCACAATAAGCTTTTATTCTTAAGCATGGTTGTGGATGCTCTTAGTAACATTTTATATGACACAAAAACCTGACTATTCTTGTCATAAGGTTCATAATTTAACTCAATATGTAAAATGGTAACAAAGAACACAAGTTTATGAACATAATAAAATGTATTCATTGTAACTTAATATGTAATCATTAACATATATTATCATGACACCATTTAGTAATTTAGCATTCCTAAAAAAAAATATTTACAATGATGACAAACAAAATTTCAACTTAATTTATGCTCTATCACCACTTAAATATATAGACTAAGTAACCAAATCATGTTAGTAAAAAAAGGTCATAAACAACTGATATTTGGTTACATTTTAGAAAAACCCTATATTTTATACTACTACTCAATTTCAATAAACTAATCAACATGGCGACACTTTAATTATATATGTTACCATCCTCAATAATATGGTAACTTGGTGGAAAAAAAAACCATACAAGTTTCTGAAACAAAAAAAACTACATCTTACTAAACCTAATAAAATGTACACACTGTACTTGAATATGTAATTAGTTTTGGTTCATAAACTTGACACCGCTAAAATGGTCACATTTCAGAAATCTAGCCGTTTTCTTCCACTGCACAACCCTTTACATGCGATTCTCGAACACGGTTTGAGAAACATAAAACCACAATTAATATAGCAAAAAACAAAGATCAACAATTTAACAATAAAACAACAAGAACCTCATACCTTCTAAATCCTCATCAACGGAACCGTAAAATAAACCTAATACATTCATACTAAAATAAATTTCATACATTCATACTAAAATGATACATAATTAAAACCCTAAAACCACCCCAAAACAATTATAATAAATAGAAACCAAATATTTAAAATACCTTTGTTGGATTCAACACTTGCATATGCCGTTCTAGCATTCATTTTAGGCAATGTCGTCTTTTCTATTTGTTTTTCTTACCATGTTTATAATTAGATTGATTATGTTCCGGGTTTTTGTTAATTTGTAAGGGAAGAGATGAAGATCGTAGATGACAGAAATAGTATATTAGATGAAGATCATAGGAGATGGAAAAAATAGAAGGAAGATTTTTAGGTTTTATAGAGAGAGAAATGAAGCTGGAAAAAGTGTGTTTGAAAATAAAATTGAAAATGAGATGTGAGGTTGAGAAGATGCGCATTGGAAAGGTAAGGTTTTAAATTTTGGGACATGCTAAATCCCGCACACAGTTTTACTTAATCCCGCACTTTTTTGCGTCCTATTCCGAATCTACCCATCTCATTTCTCACCCCCACAAACACAGAGAGACAAATCAAAACCCTCAACAAATAAAAAAATCCCCAATAAGTACCGGTGCCCCGAAAAAATAGTGATGAAGAGAAAGGGAAGTCGGGAAGTCGGTCTTCGGCGATTAACGGCGATTAGATTGTTATGTTTTATTTATTAAAACGTCTTGGCACCCTCCAATTAATGATTAAATCATTGGTAATCTTTTTAATTTACTTTAGGATTATGGGCATTTAATTAACGTGTTCATTGATAATTTGGTGTTATGTTAATTAAACCCTAATTGTGATTTTTTTATTAAAATTAAAAGACGATATTAACAAAAATCGTTGATTAAACAAATTAAAATTACTTAATATGATAATTATTGAACTATTAATCCAATTGATTAAGTTTTGAGAGGGAGAGGAAAAAAACAAATATTCATCATTGGTAAAGTGGTCGTTTAATTTACTTTAGTTGATTATGGGCATTGGTAATTAACGTAAAAGTTCATTGATAATTTTTTAAATCAATATTTTCCACGACAATAATTAAAACCCTAATTGTGATTTTTTTTAGAAAACATTCAATCAATTAAAAGACGATATTAACAAAAAGATATATTAAAGTTAGAGTATTTTGATTAAACAATGGCATTTTGTAAATGGTTTGATTTGTCTTAATGACAACCCCTATTAGTATTCCATTTTAAGATCCATAATTATTGAACTATTAATGAATTGATTAAATTTTGATTGAGGTTTAGATCCTTGGTAAGGAGGAAAAAAAATTTTTAATTTTTTAGGATGAAGAGGTAAAAGACTTATGAAATAAAAAATTAAAATGGAAGTCCCCAGTTTTTGTGGTCTTATTTATAATCTTGGATTATATGACTTTTAATTGATATATCTTTTAAATTAGTAATCGCATTATAATTGATCTAAATAAACCCTTCTAGTGCTAATGATAAATGATATTTATTGAAATTAAACTTTAATGAATTATAATGAGTTGATGTAAACATCATTTTAATGAGTTAATTTAACCAATTTTTATTTTTTGTCTTTTTAGTTGCCAAGATCATTAACGATAATGGAGTAATATATATTTTCTTAGAAATTTTTATTTATTTAACAATTTTTATTCTTTGTCTTTATAGTTACCAAGATCATTAACTCATGTAGTTATTTAGTGCATATTTATTTATCTTTTTTTGGTCTTTTTAGTTACCAAGATCAATTCATGGTTATGAAAAATTTAGTGCACATTTATTTAGAAAATTTATAAAAATTCTTAAATGATCACTTAGTTAGACTAAGATGATGTCCTTGATACTTAAGGAATTGCTCAAAATATCATTTTTATGTTATTGTCTTTTTGGAAATAATAATAATAATAATAATAATAATAATAATAATAATAATAATAATAATAATAATAATAATAATAATAATAATAACAAAAATAGTAGTAGTAGTAGTAATAATAATAATAATAATAATAATAATAATAATAATAATAATAATCCTAATAATAATAATAATAATAATTTATGAATGAATGGATTATAAAAATGTCATGTGAATTAAAATTAAATGATTAGGTGGCCTTTTGATTGTATATTCGTTTTGTTACCCATGCAATGCAAGACTAAATTAAGTTTTCTTACTAAAATTTAGAGTTGCTCAATAACAACATACAAACAATAATCAAATGTATATATATAAAATCAAGATATAATTTTTAGTACAAGACAATAATTACACGTGTTTGAGACTCTACAATTTTTTAAACCACTTATTTACATTTTAAAATATTAATATGCACAATTATATCTCAACAATTGTATATTTATCAAAATAAAAACAAATTTTATCTTATTGAGATGATAGATTTACCTGAGTTACAAATATTATCTACGGGTGAAAAATTATTAGCCTATATTTACAACTTAATTCAACCACAAGTTAAAAGACCTAACAACGTTCATCAACTTTGAGTTTTTTCTCATGCAAACTAATCCCTATGAGATCTTCCCATCTTCTAGCTAAATGTTTGACCTTTCACGCAAAACTTTTTACTTGCTTCCATTTTTGTGATATATTTGTGTTTTTATGATACATCAAATTCATTACTGTGTTTGATTTATGCAAAAAGTTTCTCAACTTTTTTGTCATTTGTTACTCAAATAATTTACCATAATATTAATCTTTTGTGTTTTCATGTGCAGATTGGATTATGAGTTTTCTAAGGCTGTTACAAGGCATGTACTTCTGAAGGTTTAAGAACATAACAAATTACTTCATATAATTTTTATATGCAATCTTCGGTATATTTGCAACATAATTTTGTAAACTGATAGCCAACCACAATCTTACTGTCCTATTCTGTTTCTTTCTTTCACTTTAATTGAGTATTATTTATTATTGCTTCCTGCTACCCCGTGTTTATCCGTACAATACAATGTTTATATCGTTATCGAAAAATCAAGCTTGAATGTATATGTGCGTATCAAATTATGAAATTAAATATGTTGTGATCATAATTCATAAATGTTTTATTCCATATCAAAATGCATAATAAAAAATAATTTAAAGGAATAAAAATAATTACATGATATGATATGAATATGAATATGTCGGAGATTAAATGAAAATAAATAACAAAATATATCAAATATGATCTCTATTTGTTGAAGAATATTTAAGGAAAGAAGAGGATGAGGTTGGGTGAAATGTGAATAATAATACTATAATTTACCACTAACATATCATAGTTCTAACTTCTAATTTATTAGGGAGATAGACGTTTTATTTTATAAGTATTTAACTTATTTTTTATTTTTATATAATAAGTGTTTCTATAAAGTTGGGGACTACAACGAGTAATAAAATTAAAAATTACTCCTCTCTAGCTAAATTTTGACTCTTTCACGCAAAACTTTTTACTTGCTTCCATTTTTGTGATATTTTGTGTTTTTATGATACATTGTTTGATTTATGCAAAAAGTTTCTCAACTTTTTTGTCATTTGTTACTCAAATAATTTACCATAATATTAATCTTTTGTGTTTTCATGTGCAGATTGGATTATGAGTTTTCTAAGGCTGTTACAAGGCATGTACTTCTGAAGGTTTAAGAACATAACAAATTACTTCATATAATTTTTATATGCAATCTTCGGTATATTTGCAACATAATTTTGTAAACTGATAGCCAACCACAATCTTACTGTCCTATTCTGTTTCTTTCTTTCACTTTAATTGAGTATTATTTATTGCTTCCTGCTACCCCGTGTTTATCCGAATAAAAAATCAAGCTTGAATGTATATGTGCGTATCAAATTATCAAATTAAATATGTTGTTCATTAAATGTTTTAAAAAAATGCATAATAAAAAATAATTTAAAGGAATAAAAATAATTACATGATATGATATGAATATGAATATGTCGGAGATTAAATGAAAATAAGTAACAAAATATATCAAATATGATCTCTATTTGTTGAAGAATATTTAAGGAAAGAGAGTACCGTGCACCATACTATAATTTACCACTAACATATCATAGTTCTAACTTCTAATTTATTAGGGAGATAGACGTTTTATTTTATAAGTATTTAACTTATTTTTTATTTTTATATAATAAGTGTTTCTATAAAGTTGGGGACTACAACGAACAAATGAGCGGGAGAGAGGAAGTATTTGTTTACCTTTAGTTATCAAATTATCCTCCAAAAATATTTCCCAAAATGGAAAAAGACAACAAATGAGCGGGATAAAGACAGTATTTGTTTACCTTTAGTTATCAAATTATCCTCCAAAAATATTTCCAATCCAATTCCTAATCAAATTGATCAAAACAATTTCCTATAGTTATACTGATCATAAGTCGTACTCCCTCCTATTTACTAACATCTTCCACATTTCCTAAAATGGAAAATTGACAAAGATCTTACACTTTTCTTATTTGTCTAGCATTTGTGGTTAATATAACATATAACCCCACATTCTCTCTCCTACTTTCATTTTCCTCCACATATTAACACTCCACTAAATATTGATCCAAAAACAATGTATGAAAAACATAAATAAAAGGTGTCATTTTTCTATAATGTACAATAAACTGCAATTGAAAGGAAAGATGAACCATCAATTGACCATGCCAATAATGAAAGATTATACTCCCTCCTATTCTAAATAACTCTCCCTATTTTTTTTTTCGTCTATTCACAATACTCTCTTTATTTTCTTACTTGGCAAAATTGTATACTTATTTTAATCACCCCACCCCACCCACAACAATACCCACCATACACATACTTTATCTTATTTTATTACCTTACCCCACAACAATACTTATTTTAATCACACAATACCTTCCCTCCCTCCAATCTCCTACCCCACTACAATACTTTACCATAAAATACTCCACTCCCTTAATTCCCGTGCCCTCCATAAAAGGAGAGGGTTATTAAGAATAGGAAGGAGTATGTTTTAATAAAGTTTTTTTTTTTTTTTTATATAGATTATATTGTTTAAATTTTTATTGAGAAAATGAGGGAATACATGTTTTTATAACCGTGCATCGCACGGGCATGAATTCTAGTATAACTATATAAGACTTGAAAATCCAGCCCTTGTGTATTTGACTTTATTCAAACGGACCGCTTGACAGGCACGCATAGCAATAATACCAAGTGTATAGTTTCGACTTTCACGCCGTGTTAAAAGTATGTCTTCAGGGCCAACGTAGCTCCTTTAGGAGGCTCGTGAGAGTTTCTGAAATTGTCGAATGTCCGAAAATCGCGGGTTGATTGCGAAAGTGAGACTTGCTTTTGGGCGCTGACATCCTCGAAGAGCGGGGGATTTCGTGACATTTCTGATTGGCTGTTTTGTGTTTCTAATAAGTTTGTGACAAGAAGCAATATTAGGGCTGAGATATGGAGCAATATTTTCATCAGTTCAACGATTTGGCATACAACTATCTCATACAAGAATAATAAGAGGATGGGGCAATCTACGAAAATGAATCAAACCAACCTTCATAAAAGGCCATCCATACGGAGTACAATATTTCAAAACAAGACAAGACGTGCATTAAAATGAAAAACATATAAATACAGGATTCCGAACTACCTCAATAAAATTATCGGATTATGCAATTATTTACAGGTGTGATGTAAAAAAAATTAAAAGAATAATAAGACCTTAGTAGCATTAAATTACCTATATGCTCTTATCAGACATATTCTGCATTACTGAACATCAGGACGTCATCTCCTTCAGCAAAAATCCAAGTTTAGAATATTAACACCAAAGCCACAAATCATCAGAATGAATATTGTCCCTTTTAAGAGGACTAAGCTAATTTCGTCGGCAGGCTATAAGTTCTCTTCAGAAACTTTGCTGCCACCTCATCATCACGGTGACACAATACTCGTAGAATCGTATTTGGGTCAGTTGCGCTCCATTCACCAGTAGTAGGAGGCAAAGGTAACCCGGATTTGGCTGAAGTCCCATAACTCTGTATAACTGCCTGCTTGAATTGCTCAATTAAAATCTCGGTATCTGCCCGAAAAAGAGGAAGAATAGCCCTCGCTGCTTTTGCATGCTTGTCTATTATTTCAGATGGTAACCCATCCCCGTTTGACCAGAACAAATTTGAAAGTGACTTAAAATCATCTTCAATCACCATGGAATCTTCTTGAGTGAAAGTGCGGGAGGGGCCACCAGCAAGCAATACCAACAAAAATCCGTGGAATGAAGCTTTCATAACATCAGTGATAACACGGGTTCTTACGCTCTCATGGACAGTTGTCGCGATGATTTCTAGATAATGTTCGACTTCCTCGAGGAAAGGGTCAATTCTAGAAGATGAGACTTCGCCTACATATAAACCATTCCAAAGAACATGACCGAGTTCATGAAAGACGATCTTGTACCCAATTGCCTTGCATAGTTGTAGGATCCCTTCAAAAGAAGCAGCAATAGAAAGTTCAAACTTTGTCCTTAACCCATTATCATTAACTTCAGTAGACCCAAGATTTTTAAGGTATGTGATAGTTTTTTTCTCTAATGCGTTCACTCCAGAGCGGATGCGTTGCATTGAGTTAATTCGAACACATAACTGTGAAATACCAAAAAGATCCTCCATATTTGTACTCTCAGCCTGTGATTTCCTCCTGATGTGAACTTGAGACTTCTCTTTCTTTTTAAAGAATTTGGAACCAGCTGAACACCTCGTTAAGGCAGGCAGTGTGGGTAAATATGTATTTTCAACACCTGCATGTGAGAGAGGCAATAAGATGATCTATCTGTTGGAGTAACTCCAATAATAGGGATAAAACTTGAGTAAGCATTAGTATTCGAGTTTTTTAAATTAAATAAAAGAAACCTAATTGGCTTGCTTCCAAACGAATGAATATTTTAATATAATCTTGGAAGACAAATGAATGACGATAAGACTGGTTCAAGTACTATGAAAGTATGAATGCAAATTACTAATTACTACTAATTAGCATAAAGGTATTATAACTTAAGGGGGTGATTAGCTTGCAAATTTGACGTGGCAACTTCAAGTTAATTAAATTTTGCCTTTTAAATACTAGGCACCCCTTAACTAGCCATCATTTCAGTTCTTAACTTACCACAGCCCGATTTGGCTTTCATGACGTATTGTTGGATGCATCTGTCAAGACCGATCATCAATTCAGTAACCAAGGTAGGCTGTATAGGTATCGGCAACAGAAAGAAGGCGTCTACAGTTTCATCCACTATACGGAAAATTTCAATAACAGAAGGGCCAACTCGTTCTTTATTCGCTTGCACATTCCACACCTTTCAATGAGACGATAAAAATTAGTCATCACCCAAAAAAAAAAAGATCCAAAAGTGAGATGGAAGGAGATTACAAGGAGATGGAGCGAGATAGTACACCTCTTGTTGAAGATTTCGGTCAACCCATTCTCTAAGCCGGTCAATTCTTGTACCAATCCACGATTTCACCAATGTCCCTATAACAGCCTCCGCCTCATAAGGGGGCATTTCCTTGATTATTGCCTTTCCACCATCATCACTGTCCACGGCATCTTCCACTGCCACCTGTACAAGCTGCTTTTCCAACATATCAGCAGCTATCAGAACTTGGACAGCATCAGGGGTCAACTCACTGATGCGGGTAACAAATTGCTTGAGCTCACTCCCAAAGCAACTGTGGAGAGTGGCAACAGCTACACCTGCTGCAAGAGGGTGCCATCTTTTCAATACAGGGCTATAAAATTCTTTCTCGGTAAGCACCAATTCAGTTACTTCTTGAGCAAGGAGTGACAGAACAGGTATAGGATCTTGTTGCCTCCCGGATGATCGCTTGCTCAAGTTAATCTTCTCCATTTTCTGTGTCAAGGACAGAAACTCAAAGATGTGACAATTTAGAAATGGAAGAAAGCAAGAGATAATAACAGCTATGCCAGATTCAACTGTATCAAATTTCAAACAGTTTGGACAAGAAATGCAAGCAGCCACTCACTCTTCTCCTACAGACAACTACGTGTCGTCTGAAAAGTTGTAGTCTTTCACTCTAAAACATGATCTAGAGTATCTATACAACAACAACAACATCAGAGCCTTAATCCCAAAAATGATTTGGGGTCGGCTGACATGAATCATCCTTTCGAACCGTCCATGGGTGAACGCACGCCTCAAAATGCGAATAAAAAAAGGGAAGATGAAAAACAAAAAGGGAGAACGAAAATGTAATGGAAAGTCAAGGTGAACTTAGGGGTTTTAAAATCGAATTCCGTCTTTCTTTTATAAAAACTTAAAATTTAAATCAAGAGAAAAGATTAAAACGATTTTTAAAAACCGAAGTAGAGTTAAGGATCCGGAATGAACCAGGTAAAATCTATAAGAAAGTGGTTGTTGAAAAAGTGTGTAATAAAGGAGAGAAAAATAAATTAATTAATTTCTTTAAATTAAATAAATAAATAAAAAACACTAAATCTGTCAAAAAAACATCAAATACTAAAAATCCACATGGTATATTGGGGTGAAAACTTTGTTATCCAGCATCCTGAACTAGACATTAAGGTTATGGGGTGAACCTTGAAATTTGAAAACCACCTTAAACCTTAAAAGCTCACCTCGTCCTAAATCATACTGTAGGACAGTTTCATTCAAGGCTTGCCAATATATAGATATAGTATCAAGTAATCTACGCACTATTATTATAAAACTGACGCTTTATCATATAAGGGTACCCAAAGAAAGTACGTGTAAAACTTATTGTAAAGATGATGTAGGAGTTCCGAGTTTTAACCTGAGCAAAAGCCACTCTAATAGAAGATCTGATGTAGGTGTCAACCCTATCGCGGGCAACATTAACCTCTTTTCTCCTTTTCCGATACTCAGAAGAGATGTCATCCACCAGCAACTTCGCTGAGATCACGGCTAAAGAAGTAACACTTTGCATTAAGTCTATGTTGCCACTGCAAAACGTATCATGGTAAGTAAGCAGTCTCTTTTCTGCCCAACCCAAAACCACACTCAACGTAGAACTTAAAACCTTAGAGTAATCAAGATCTTTCATAGACTTGGCATCTTTTTCAACCTCTGCTAGAAGATTGCTCGCTGCAAACAAGAGGTCGTCCTCGATTTCACCTGTATCCATATAGCGGTGGTACAAAACCCATGCAAAGCAAAGGTTATGTAGCTCCTGGTTGATGCCTAAAATCACCCAAGTCTTCTTGATAAGTTCCAAGACTTCATCTACTTCGTCAATAATGGAAGTCTCATCGTCAATATCAAAACAAGCCTCTAGAAGCATACGGTAGAGTTGAAGGTTTAACGGGAATCCATCAGCCCAATGACACATACTTGCAAGCGTGTCATCAAAGGATCTGCATGCAAGAGCCATAACGACATTCCGCAAAACCTGCATAGATTCTGTGTTCTTACCCGTCTCTAAAGGCTTCTCTGAGGCTCCTTTAATGATCTGTTTGAGACGCTGAGCAGAAGCATCGGTCTTATCTAAAGGCACCTGAGGATAGAGAAGCAACCCAGCTTCAAGTATCTTCAAATTCCTTTTCTGGAATGACTCAAATTCTTGCTGATTGGGAAAATCTGATGGTCTCAACTGCTGTAATAACTCCAATGGCAATACTGTCAACTCGATCCGTTTTCCAAGCTGTGATAGCCAACACAAAAATTTTATCAGTGTAAGGATTTCCATAGTAACAGGAACATAAATTTAAAACTTCCAAGTTCCAACCATTCAAAACTTCATAAACTCCATATATTTGCCCAAATATCTCATTCAAGTACAACCAATTAGTTGCAATCTCCAAATTTCAATTGTTATTTGTTATTACTCATTTACTACTAGCTCCAGACTACATCCTTGATCATTTATATATAAGGTCGCCACTAGTCTAAAATCTAGTAATCACATTTAGATATATATGGTAGAATTTTTCTTTAATATTTGCACGAGTGTATCTTGTTGGAGATTTAACAGCATTCAGTTGCCTTTTGGTTTCGGACATAATTGCAAATTTATAAGTGATTTAATTTTCTACTAATTTTTTTAAAAAATCCTGCGAAACCACTTTCTGCTGCTGCCGTTAACCAATAATGATGTCTAGTACTATAATGTCCTATCGTCTACCCCAACTTTCACCTTTGAAAATAAAACTACCCCAGAAAATCCTTTTCATGCTTATAATTTTCTTTGTTTGATCAATTCTACGCCAGCTCAAGATACGATAGACCGAGAACAAGTCAATACACACATAAAATAACAGAAATTTGACGTAATTGTAGAGTTTATCATTTGAGAATTCATCCTCTTAAACAGTCAAACCCCACACTTCATCAGATTATTATTCAATAATATAAAATAAACAGTCAAAGTTTTCAAAACTTCAGAATACTATTAACCTAATTTACTCAGATTCAGGCAAGGGTGCTGGATAAGGATACACTCATACACATTCAATTGCCGGACTTGTCATGACCCAAGTTCTAACTTCTAAAAATACGTAGACGCTGTCCTAAAATGAGGATACGAGAACAGATGCATCTTCTAAACAGAAGTTTAATAAAAAGTGTAAAATCAAGGCTTCATGAACGAGTCAATTCCGTAATTACTTCATACAACCCTCCCTTGTTGTGACAGGTACGAATTCCATACTCTATACTTGCGTATAGCAAATAGTCCAAACTAATACAAGTAGTAACCTTGTATTTAAAAAAAATCCCCTGCTCAATCTTCCAGCCTCATAGGTTTGTTTTAGTCAGATCGTCTACTACATGTTCCTTGAGCACATTCTTAATGAAATACTCCCTCCGTCCCGTCAATTGTTGTCTTTTGGTTTTGTCACAAAGACCAAGCAAAGAGGAGGGGTCAATAACTAGATGACAAGTGGAACAAATTGAGTGTGAATGATCAAATTGTTCATCAAGTTCATTCTTAAAATAGAGAGGACAACAAATGATGAGACACTTAAAAATGAAAAAGCCAACAAATGACCCGCATCCTAAATATGAAAATTCATAAACGACATAAGATACCCGCATCCTAAATATGATCAGACAAAACATAAGTTACTAACCTAAAATAAGTCCTCCTTTCCCGTTCCAATCATTTGTTTACTTTTATTTTTTTTCATTATTCTTATTCGAGTCTATCTTAATTAACGGCAAACAAATGATTTGGACCGGAAAAGTCGAAAACATGGGGGGCAACAAAACAAAAAAAGGAAACCTGAGAAGCAGCAATTCTGAGCAAAGCCCTCCTGACCCTAGAATCAAATTGCTCAGAAACCCTCAATTGAACTCTCATCAACTCCCCAACCGACACGGCCGTCTTCTTCTTTCTCTCTCCTTTGACTCCTCCACCAACTTTCTCTCTCTTAATCCCCAGCGCTTTCTTGACTTTACTCGCTGACGTCGTCAACGACGACAACGACGACGTCAGCGACCTCTCGATTGAGGACGATGATGATGACGTGCTCGTAGTTTTGTCGGATTGTGGGGTGTAAGTCAAGGGTTTTGAGCCGGTGGAGCTCCGACATACTGCAATGAAGACCTCATAGGCAGTTTCCCGGAGCTCGGAATCGGAAATGTTACCTCCAAGTGAACCAAGTGGGTTGGGCTCTGTATCCGACCCGATTACCATCGGATTATTATTAATATAAAATGGGGTGGTATGGATAGTGGATTAATCTAGGAATGAAGATGCTTTGCTTAGAAGAGAAGAGAAGAAGGTTGATGACGAACAAAGGAGAGATAGAAAGAGCGTGATGATGATGGTGTTGGTGGGCGCTGGGACTTGGGAGGAAAGAAGGAGTTGTGAAAGACAAGTTGGAATTTGGAATTATTCCTTATTATGATTTTTTTTTGAGCACTTAAACCACTCTAATAGAAACCAAAGAAAACTATTTTTCTTATAAACTAGGGATCTCAAAACGATCCGATTAATTTCATTCTATTATCTTATCTTTATGTAGCTTTTGAGGGGCGTTTGATTGAGATAAAATTTACCTCTGATTGGTTCCAAAGATCGTTCACAAATCACTTGTACCCTTTGAAAGTACATGCTACGAACCATCAACGAACTATTCTTGACTATATTATAATGAGACTAAACGCACGAATAAATGGAAAACCCCCGAAATAAGGGACGGAAAAACAAATCTCACCAAAAAGGAGACTATTATTGAATAGAAGATAGATCTGCATACTATTGGTTGAAAAATAAAGCAATTTTGAGACTTACCATCGATTGATGATCGATGGGAGCCCTGTATAATTGATGGTAGTTAGGATTTTTAGAGAGAGTTTTTTTGAGAGAGAAGTGAGCCTTATTATAATTATTTGGATAGTCCCAATTTTAAGCCTCTATTGATTTGATACTCTTATTTTCCTCTGTCCACACCTCATGAAACTCAAATGGGAACATTTCCATTTTCCACTCCCAATTGTTAGTTGTCAATTTGGATGAGTTCAAATTATCGGGGTCACTTTTGTGTTTCATTTCGTGTCTCGTTACTTTTATCTTGTGATATTATTATTCACATAATAAAACTAGGGTTATACCAATTAATCTTAATTTAATGATATGTTATAAGCAAAATATAATGGGTCACAAAATAGAATAGAAAATCCGCGACACATTTTTTATTTAAGATGGATGTTCTCGTCTTAATTCTTAAGAGGACCAATTTTCTTTTGAATTGTGAGCATCTCTTGTATTGTTTAATTGTCCTTATTTGTTTACATTTTTTTTGGCGTTTGGAGGTAGAACTGGTTTTTAGTTTAGAATTTTAATTGTATAAATTAAAATGTTTTGATGTAATTTTAATTCTATTTTAATAAATATGTTTGGAGATGTAGAAATGATTTTTTAATTTCAATTTTCCAATGATATTTTAGAAATCCATGCAATTGGAAATTAATTGGGCAGCGGTTTGAGCCGATAAATATGTATTTTAGGAGAAAGTATTAGTATGCACAAAATATTAATTTATTAACATAAAGTAAAATATGAATTGATATTAGTATAACTCTTTTTAATTAAAGAATAACTATATGACAAGTCTTAACATTAGAGATTGGATAATGATATGTTAAAATAACTACTATGAAATAAGAATTTGAAAGTCTCTAATTTTAACTTACTTGATATTGAGTATTTTTCTAAAATAATGCTCGAAAATAAAATAATTATTATTTCGATATGGAATAAAACCTATTTATCAAAATGGTGACCACATAGGATTGAGAGTCGATCCCAACCTAAACTTATTCAACACATTGGCCAATCACTCTATTCTCTAATCTCACTGTGGACATCACTCCACGGTCGTTTGGACAGCTACACGCATCAACTTTTCTTAATTTAAAATGAATCCATCTTTCTCTCACCCCATTTCTCGCTAGTACGGAATTACGTGCATATCACCCTTCCGTTAACATTCGATGACAAACTCGACTAAAATGGACAATGTTTGACGAGTGATGCTTCGAGAACTGTGCATAAGCACGCGACTTCTACTCCTCTTTTTCTCGTTTTTTTTCTTTTGTCTTTCGACTTCTATTTTTGACGATCTTATTTTCATAAATAGAGGTCGTCATTTAGCCTTTAACGATTTAGATTCGATCTAGTTAATAGGTCGTGTTTAATTCATTTTTTTTTATCTAACTTGTTTTAAAACTTAACTTAACTAACTTAGAACTAGTCAGCTTTAATTCGTTTTAATTCATTTTATTTCCTAGTCAACTCTTTTTTTCTAAAACCTTGGTTTTGTTTAATTAGATTCGATTGAATGTCTAATTCTACAAAGCTAAGCGGTGTGCACACAACACGAGGAATGACCCAAAGCCGCGTTTTGGCCGTGAGCCATCCCTCTAAATTTTTAAACGGTAAGAACTAAATTACTTCCCAAAATGAAATTAAATTAGGAATTTATGACTGTTTAAAAATTATTATCTTTTAAAAATTTAAAAATCATTACCGTTTAAAAATTTAGTGGCGATTATTTCAAAAAGAAAAGGTTTTTGAAAAGAAACATTAGTGTGGATGGATTTCCCATGTTCACAGAAACTTTCTATCATTAAATTATTATCTTTTTAATAGATATAAATATAACTCTAATTTTTGTATTAAATTCATAGTTATTATTTTTTCATTAAAATAAAATAAAGTTGGTATTAAACTATAAGTTATAATTTGCAAAAAAAATTCAGTAATGTAATAATTAATACTTTAAAGAATAACTTGACACATACTTTATGACAAAAAAATACATTAAAATAATTGGAGAAAGTTTATAAATGAAATCCTTTGTTTTATGGTAAAAGTATAATAACTTTACTTAATTCTCTTTGATTAAGTTTTTCGTTTTACTTTTTTTTTCATATATCAAAATATAATAGAGTAAAATATTAAATAACATTTATGAAATGCGATTTTAAATTGTACAAATAATGCTAAAAAATTAAAAATTCTATATATACCGCTCATGCCTTGCGCGGGATCTATACTAGTTTTCATATTAGTTCACGTTTAGAGTTCTTCTACTAGATGTAAATTATTTTTTAGAGTTGTAATTTAATTGAAGTAAGTTGTACATGGTTTTGAGTAATAATTAGCAAAGTAATGTTCATTGTTTGATTTGATATTATTACCACAGTTCGCCGTGATAGTAACACGCGCAATTATCTTGAAAGGTCTTGTTAACACTCCTAAATAAATGAGGGTCTTACTGTAATACCCGGTTATTGTGGGACCTGTACTTGGACCTTTGGACTCGTGAGAGGACCATTAGACCTGATAAGAGACCACTCATGAGGAAAGGATAGCCATACACTAGACCTAAACTAGACCAAGTGGAGCTACAGTGGACCGAGTGGGTCCACTCGGTCGAGTGAAGAGTATACTCGACCGAGTGCTGAGTCTACTCGATCGAGTGAGTCCACTCGACCGAGTGGACTCGGCACTCGGTCGAGTGATATTGTTTCAGAACACGGGATTTAAACCCTTTCTTCCCTAACCCTAAAATCATTTCTATCCTTCTCCTTATCTCTCCAAAATCTCTCCCTTCTCTCTAAACTCCCACAAAAACTTACTACTTGGGATTCAAGCTTGGATTATAAGATTTTCCACCTTCCTCTTCATCTCCTTTACCTAGTAGGTAAAGATCTACTCTTTTCCAGTCTTTTAAACCCTAACTTTTGGGGGAATTTGTTATGGGTAATTAATTATTAATTAGTATGTGTAATAGAGGTAATAATAAGGGGTTTTGTGGTATATGTTAGTATATGGTGTATTGTGATAGTTATTATATGATTTGTATAGGATGAGACAGTTCCTTGAGACGATTTCGGTGCGGACCCGAGTAGCTTGTGGAGATTGCTAAAAAGTAGGTTAATCCTACTCGGTTTCAATAATGTGGTGTTGTTTATGTTGATGTTGCAATTAGTCTCACATAATTAAGGCATTTACATTATAACATGTTTAGTGTTAATTACATCCTTAAGAGGATGATTATGATATGTTGGGGGTGTATTTCGTGTATTGGTCATTGTCATATGTTGAGGTTGTGTTGTTGTTGAGGAGACGTATAATGGTTGTGAGACCATCTTACGCTTGAGTTGCCTCTTGGAGCTTCCCACTCCAAGAGGGATGTGCACATTAATGGCTTGAGTCATTGAGGAACTCGTGTGGTTAAGACACGACGTCTGACAGGGGATCCGGGTGGCTTCCGGACCCGGTACGTTTGGGCGTGTCCCGGTACCTATTTGTGGTTGTTAGTATGCCTAGGCGTGTCCCGGTACCAGTGTGGTTGTCGTTATGTCTGGGCGTGTCCCGGTACCGTGGTGGTGGTTATTTGATAGTAAGTCATTCATACTAGTAGTCATGTTGCATATTCACACACTTGAGTAGTGTCACACTTCATTTGTTTATTGAAACTGACATTTGTGTGTTTATGTAATTCTCACCTATTTCCGAGGTGGCCTGTGTCGATCCATATGATATTTTCGATCATATGGGGAGTAGGTTATGTACAGGTTGTTTGGGATAGCACGGGGGAGGCGGGACGAGCCTGGTGAGTCACGAGACGAGTATAGTTGGTTAGATGAGCATAGTAGTCATGAGTTGTATTTTATTCATTAGTTTATGTTTGTTATAACTAAACTTGTTATTTATTTAATAAAGTTTCTTAATTGTAATTCCAATTTCACTGCCTCGGAAAACCGAGACAGTAACATTTCCTAATTACCTTGGCCGGGTAAGAAGGGGGTGCTACAAAGTGGTATCAGAGCGGCGATTTTGGAACCTAAAACCAATGAACCAAAGAATGAATCTAGGAGAGTCCAAGTAAAATGAACCCGACATGAGCACAACAGGTGATCGGTTTTGGATGAGTAGACGCCCTCATATTAAAACTAATGCCTATTGTCTCGGTTGGTCACTGCGTGGGTGCTTAAGAGTATGAGTAAACACTATGTGGAAAGTTGTATGGTTGCATGATGTATGAATGTGTATGGAAGTTAAATGCTAGATTAATATGAGTAGCATGTTTAGAAACAGTTAATATATGTCGATATACGCTAATATTGCTCTTTAAGTTTTGCTCCGTGTGTTGATTAAGTACATGTTAGTGTATCTATTATTTATGATTGGTGAAGTATGTTGGTAGAGTAGTAGCTAGTACTACGACGGTGTACCAAAGATGGTAAATAGGATAACGTATGAACTAATTAGGGTGAGTCACCGATAGCCGGTGGACTCCCAAACCTTCTCTTTGTATTGCAGGGACTTCATCATTTTCATCTGACTCGAAACCTCAAGCCATAAGCAGTCACTCTAACGAGTAGGAGTCCACCCCCGGCCGAGTATAGTGCACTCGACCGAGTGGACTCTATCACTCGACCGAGTGGACCATTTTCCAGAAGCTGGAAACATTCTGGAAAATAGGGCACTCGACCGAGTGAAGATTCACTCGACCGAGTGAACTCGCCACTTGACCGAGTGGAGCTTGGCTGGGATTTACACGGGTTTAATTCCCTTCCTTTCATTTATAATCTCCTTCATGCTTTACTTTCACCTCATTTATTCACCACCAAAATTCCTACAAAAATCATTCAAGAACTCCATTGTTGTGATTTGTTGTTTGGATTAAGCTTTCTACTCGAATTTTCCGTCTCAAATCTCTCCTAATTAACAATGTAAGTAGACCATCCTTCCTCTTGTTTTCTCCATCTTAATTAGTTAGATCTACACTAATGTGCTCAAGATTTGTCAATTAATTAAATGTTTTTACTTAATTCATAGTAATAAATAGCTTTCTACATCATTAATGTTGCTAAAAATCAAATTTTTATGTCAAAATTTTGGTCATCATCATGGAACACGAAATTGCTTGACAATGAACTTATATGTAGATTTTGGTGTTTGTTGTTGTATCTAATTGGACAACAAGGGCTTAACCTTTTTTTTGTTATGGATGGATCTTGTTTAATATGTGAAAATCCCGTCTTAAAATTTCGTCTTAAAATTTAGAATTTTAGACAAGTCATGCCTAAATTTTTATTTTTCATGAGTACAACTGGGTTTAATTGCTTTATAAGACTACCATCCTAATTGGTAATACAATATGGTCTCAAAATAAAATTTTTCCGTCTTGAAATTTGGGTGAAACTCTTGAAAACTTCCTAAGTAACCATGAACAACTTTAATGTTTGTCTTAAAAATGGTTTAAGAGTGCCGATAAGATATGAATTTGATGGTTATAATTACACTATGAGGTACACCAAGAAATTTTCATCTTAAAAAGGGTAACTAATTTCTCCAAAAATTTGACACTAACCATGTCAAAACTTCATTTTGATGCTCTTTACATGGTTCACTTATCCATGATTATTTTAAATCTCAAATTTTAATGTCTTAGGAAGCTCCACCTTGAAAATTTCCATCTTAAAGACTTTGAAAGTGTTGAAAATAAGCACTATATTTACCCGGATTTTGATTTTACCAAAACAACTCTTGTCCTAATTTTCCTCCTTGATAATTTACATTGACGTGTGATAACATAAAACCTTTCCTACTAGAGTCCCAAGTCGCAAAACTTTTAAGATTTTCAAAATGAACGACCGTCACATTGGAATTTGGTTATGAATAAGAACGATGCTCATGTTTAAAGGTTATGTTTGGAGTCTCATGATGTCGGTAATATGGAAGATTTTAGTATGAGTTAAAATATAATAACACTATATGAGAACTTCTTAAGAGGTTAACTATTGAATTGAGGAACTGGGAAAAAATTTCATCCATCTTCAAAGTTAGTTTCAAGTCTCATCTTTCCCTTCTATGTCTTGTTGTGTGATTTTTATTATAGCATGTCAAGGAACATGAGGAGGAACCGTGGGAGAAACAACCGCCAACCTCAACCCGAACTGGCGACACCACCCGCCATTTCTCATCCGGGATACCCGGGGGTAGTGTTTTAGAGCGAATCCCATAAGAATACCTTCTTAGCCCTCACCGAAAGACGTATGAATGCCACTAGGTGTGTATCAGAGAATGCCTTAGATGCCTTGGGGATAGAGGTGCAAGTGCATGACATTTTTAGTGTACCTATCATGGAGGGATTGTATAATTTAGCGGAGATAAGCTACCGCAACCTTACCTTAGAATTCTTGAGCTCTTTCATCTACAATCCAAAAGACCATACCGTGAATTTTTGACTCAAGAAACACCTCCTTTCACCTATCTAGTGACGTCTTTGCGGAACGATTAGGGGTAGGAAAGAGGACAACCCTTACTCTTGACAAGATGGGGAAGGAAATGAAAGCCACGAAATACATCGACCTTTATACGGGTAACCGACACACAGACGCTAGTGCCATGAAAATAAACGATGTGGAGCACCCCGTTTTGAAACTTTTCCTCCGCCTGATGACCAACCTCCTTTACGGAAGAAGGGACCCTAGCAAACTCAACTCCTTGGAATTACTACTTCTAAGCTCTTACCTCAATCCATACTACGAGAGGCGTTTTTACTTTAACCCCGTGACCATGGTATGCTTAGCATTCGAGAGGATGACCAAGTCCGACAAGTGCTCCTTTGATAGTGGTGCCCTAGTGACTAGGCTAGCCAAGAACCTCTTGGGTTACGAGTCGGGGGCTATTGATAGACCTATGAGTATGGAGGTACTATACTTCGACATTGCCTACATAAGGGGTATATTTTGGGTTGTGGATAGGAAAGACAAAAAGGGATACTCATGGAGAGTGAACACGGACCTATACATAAAACTTCCCGCAACCGGGAGATCACCCGAAACCTCTCACTTACCCGAATTAGCCCCACCTCGCCATCCGGTCCGGTCTTACCTCATCCCCAAAAACCTTACTTACACTCTTGATGGTGAAGAGGTGCAAGGGGAACCAACCCCGCAACTCCTTTCCAACCTTCCTAGAACTTCTCCGTATGCCCCATCATCCTCTTATGTGCCCATGCCCTCGCCGCCCTTAGATCGCCCTAGACACTCCACCTACGTCCCTTCCTCTTCTTTTATGCGCGAACCTTCGCAACACCATGACCCTCGCCGACACTCCATGCACATTTCGTCCTTCATCGGAGGATATAAGCAACCACTGCCGGTTTATGATCGCCAATACCCCATGTCGGACCTAATTGAGAGAGTGAACATCTCCTTCATCCTAAGGGACATGCATGAGTTTACCTATAACCAAGGGATAAGGCCGACCAAACGCCCTAACTTTTGGTCCAAGGATGGGAACACTTCCGGAGTATTCAAGGCCTATGGTATTCAAACCTCGGATTGAAGTCATAGGATCCCTCACAGTGATGGACATCTGCTTGGTCCTTAGGCGGGACCGCACTATGCCACCGGGAGTTTCTTTAATGATGCTAATCAAAGTGGAGGCTACCAAGAGAATGTGAGTGGTGACTACTGAGATAATGTGGATAGTACCTACCAAGAGGGGGTGGGAGGTGTCTCTCATGAGGGTGGGGGCAATGTTTTCTATGGAAGAGCGAGTGGAGGAGGAGCATCTAGTTGGGCACCGAGATTTATGGAGTATAATGACCGCTAAGTCAACACAATAGTGGAAGATGCGACGATGGACACCTCGGGCGATACAAGGAGTGAGGAGCTTAGCACGCGGAAAGAGGAGTCACCGGTGAACAACCAATGAGCCCTAGTTTGGTGGGTGAAGAGTCTTGGCAAGAGGAGAAAGGTCCTCTTCTTAGTCTTGTTTACTTGTATGGGAACTTGTTTGGCCTTGTGTCGGTTGAATCTCGAACAATTTATTTTTCTTGTGTTGTAAACTCGGCCATAAGGCCAAAAGCTAGTAGATGTTGTGTGGTAAGATAGTGCTATGATCACCATTAAGACTCCTTTGCAAGTATACTCGACCATAGGTAAGCTTAAAGACCATAAGTGGCCGGATTTTTGACTACCCTGTGGCACTCGACCGAGTACCGTGTTCACTTGACAGAGTGGAGGTCCACTCGACCGAGTGGCCCATTTCACTTGATCGAGTGAGCCGAAAACAGACTCTGGGAACTTTCTGTAAATATCCGCACTCGACCGAGTGATACCCTCACTCGACCGAGTGACATCCTCACTTGACCGAGTAAGTTTCCACTCGATCGAGTGGACTATTTTATCCTTGTTTTGATGAATTTGACCCAATATGGATTGAGTACCTTCGTTGTATGACCCCACCGGCCTCCCAATAGTTGTGTAAGTGTAGAAATCATTAACAAATGAATTAAAATTAATTGTTTACGTTAGTATGTGTCGTTTTGTGCGTTGTGGTACAAAATATGTTTAGTTAATGGATGAGATCTAACATGCTTAGTAAAAATAATAATGATCCTGTGATTGGTAAATTTATTCTATGAGTCTTATGCATGATCGAGTCTTGTGACGACTAGAGTGGGATGATATGATACGATGATGGATAAGAACACATGTGTGATCGTGTGGTTTATGCATAACACGATTTAGTCGGGAATAAGAAATATGGAAGAAATTGAGTCACCTTAGATGAGGTATTTGAATGTGTTACAATCATCTGTACGGAGTCAAGAGTATACATGTATATCTAGCGTCACGGGTTATGCACGATACGACCAGACCCGAACCACGATAGTGGGAATGAATATTGAGCTTGACTTGTACTCTAACCCATGAGTCTGGTCTTATCCGGTTATGGGATATCTTTCCGGATTTTGGCCTAGATATCATTGATTGTAGATGTGAGCAGAGAGAATATGAAAATTCCTCTCGAGAGAGATCGAGTGGTGAACTTCGGGATGAAGTTATCTTATAGGGGGAGTGAATGTAACATTTGAGAATAATAAAGGACATGAGAGCATAAAAGAGCATGTACGGTAAAGAACTATGCGTGAGCACTAGCGAGAGAGATGAGTGAATGCTCGAGGAAGAGACTTGAGAGTAGATGTGGCACGAATGAGATGTAAGGAAGTGTTAAGGACAAGTGAAGGTGAAGCGAACTTTGAGGACAAAGTTCATTTTAAGGAGGGAATATTGAAATACCGGGTCATTGTGGGACCCGTACTTGGACCTTGTGACACGTGAGAGGACCATTAGACCTGATAAGAGACTACTCAGGAGAAAAGGATAGTCGTACACTAGATCTAGACTAGACCAAGTGGAGGTACAGCGGACCGAGTGGGTCCATTCGGTCGGGTGAAGAGTATACTCGACCGAGTGAGTCCACTCGACCGAGTGGATTCGGCACTCGGTCGTGTGACGCTGTTTCAGAACACGGGATTTAAACTCTTTTTTCCTTAACCCTAAAATTATTTCTATCCTTCTCCTTATCTCTCGAAACTCTCTCCCTTCTGTCTAAACCCTCACAAACACCTACTACTTGGGATTCAAGCTTGGATTAGAAGATTTCACACCTTCCTCTTCATCTCCTTCACCTTGTTGGTAAAGATCTACCCTTTTCTAGTCTTTTAAACCCTAACTTTTGTGGGAATTCGTTATGGGTAATTAATTAGTAATTAGTATGTGTAATATTGGTAATTAAAAGGTAATAATAAGGGGTTTTGTGGTATATGTTAGTATAAGATGTATCGTGATAGTTATTATATGATTTGTATAAGATGAGACGGTTCCTTGAGACGGTTTCGGTCCGGACCTGAGTAGCTTGAGGAGATTTCCAAAAGATAGGTTAATCCTACTTGGTTTCAATAATGTGGTGTTGTTTATATTGATGTTGCAATTAGTCTCACATAATTAGGACATTTGCATTATAACATGTTTAGTGGTTAATTACATCCTTAAGAGGATGATTATGATATGTTAGGGTGTATTTCGTGTATTGGTCATTGTCATATGTTGAGGTTGTGTTGTTGTTGAGGAGATGTAAAATTGTTGGGAGATCGTCTTACGCATGAGTCGCCTCTTGGAGCTTCCCACTCCAAGAGGGATGTGCACATTAATAGCCTGAGTCACGGTGGGACTTGTGTAGTTGAGACACGACGTCTGATAGGGGATCCGGTTGGCTTCTGGACCCGGTACGCCTGGGCGTTTCCGGTACCTGTTTGTGGTTGTTGGTATGCCTGGGCGTGTCCCGGTACCGGTGTGGTTGTAGGTATGTCTGGGTGTGTCCCGGTACCATGGTGGTGGTTATTTTATAGTGAGTCATTCATACTAGTAGTCATATTGCATATTCACACACTTGAGTCGTGTCACACTTCATTTGTTTATTGAAACTGACATTTTTGTGTTTGTGTAATTGTCACTTATTTCCGGTGTGGCCTGTGTCGATCCATATGATATTCCGATCATATGGGGAGCAGGTTACGTACAAGTTGTTTGGGATAGCACGCGGGAGACGGGACGAGCCTGATGAGTCACGAGACGAGTATAGTTGGTTAGATGCGTATAGTGGTCATGAGTTGTATTTTATTCATTAGTTTATGTTTGTTATAACTAAACTTGTTATTTATTTAATAAAGTTTCTTAATTGTAATTTCGATTTCACTGTCTCGGGAAACCGAGATGGTAACATTTTCTAATTACCTTGGCCGGGTAAGAAGGGGGTGTTACACTTACAGTGGCAAAGGACTGATAAGAAGAGGTGGTTGTGTTTGTGTGGGAGGTGTGGAATATTGGGTGAGGATTTAGTGGTTGGAGGAAAGAGAGGTTCGTCAGAGGTGGGATCGGGAGGATGCATGTGTGGTTACTAGATGGTGGAGAGGTAGAGTATGTGATGAAAGAATGGGGTGATGAATGTTTGTTTGGTAAGTACGTTTGAATTTTACAATCTTAGGTGGACACCATTTTAGTAAAAAAGTTTTATTCAAAATCGAAATAGTTTTTTTATTTTTAAGCATTGTTTTTTTTTTTTTTTTTTTTTATAAAAAAAGAGATCCTTAGATATAGAAAAGAAATTAAACACGGTCTTAATTCCAATTTTTTAAAGATTTTCTAAAAGCTTGAAATGTCTTAGTTAAAGAATTCAATTTCAGTAGTATGTTGCCAAGCATGCCACGTGGTTTCCATTTATTTCCTCCATTTTAATTTAATTTTGTTTTATAAAAGTTTAATCGTAGGCCAAAGATGGATTGTGTAGTATATTTTGTTTTTTCGTTATGTTCCTCCATTCTTGAAGATATTGTGTATATCTTTACCGTTTATCATTTGTCACTAATGGTGTGGATTGAGGGATTTTGAGAGAAATGGAGGGAAGACATTTAGAAGGATGAGAAATCCATTGTTTGGTTAGCAAAATGAAGGCATATATATTGGGAGGGGGGGGGGGGGGGGGCTTCATTTACCTCCAACAAGGCAAATTATTTCCCAATCAACATAGGTAAGATTTGGAGGGAAAATCATCTTCTCCATTCTCCCTCCTCTTCCTTTATCTTCCCTTCTTCCCTTCTTCCCCCTTCCCTTACTTTCCTCCTTTTTACCTATCCAAACAAGGCCTAAAACTAATATGAAATCTTAATTGCGTAAGTATTTGATTTTCAAAACTCAATTCACCTCTAATTCATTTATATTTGAGTTTTTCTACATGATAACCCTTTATTTTTTCAAATTTTACAAGGTAACCTTACTTTTTAAAAAACACATATGTTAACCCTCTACTTTTTTAATACTTATAAACATGACCTTTAACTTTTGTTTCGTCAATTTGTAAAAAGAACTGTCGTATTTGGATCCTGTAACTAGCTGTTTTTGTATGTCAAAGTTTTTTTTTTTACTGAACAGACTTTGAGTGATGACCATATCTCTTGGTCACGAGTGTAACACCCTCATACACCAAGGTGCCTTACCAAGACCACCTAATGCATGAAAGTGCTACCATCTCGGTTACCCGAGGTAATGTATATCAAATAGACCATCAAAGAACGTACTTTAAATAAATAGTTTTAGTGATTACATCAAAACCCAAAACTGCAAAGTACGATACAACTGATCCAAAACCAAAATCCAACTAAAGTAAATCAAATGTTCGACACAACAGCGGAAGACTCCTAATTGACTCGTGGTGACTTATGCCCAGCTAATCCCTCGCGCATCCAAATCATACATGTTCAATAACTACTCACCTTCCCCGAATGGATCACCACAGTTTTTAAAACAATTAAACGAGGTCAGTTACTGCATACACAATATAAGACAATAAAACAACAATACACAGACACAATTCTCCAATACGTCACATCACCAATAAATTGACTACCCTGAAGATCTAGTCCTGCCACATTACCAGTCGCGACTAGTAACCCACTCCGCTAGTGGGGACTGCAGCCGTTCCCACCTAAGCCCCACTCATCTTTACCGAGCGAAAACCCATGTTCCATAATGTGCACATCCCCTCTTGTGGTGGATTCCACAAGGGGCGAATCAAGGGCGTGAAGCCACTCCCGCAAGTGACTCCACTCAGCCGAGGGCGCACCTCGCGAACCATAGACAAACAACAACAACCAATTATAATATCAACAATACCAAATCAATTACTATATAATCCAATGCCATTAACCAACAACCAACGACCAACAACCAACAACTAACAACCATCTCATAATCATGTAAACAATAGCTGAGTAGGAAAACCTACCTGGAATGCAATTACCACAAATCGACACAACAGAGCAAAAGCGCTCCTCTAAGTGGACATGGGCCACCCGCGCGCGCTTTTGCGCGTTAATTTTGAGGCGGCGGCACTTCTCCTACGGAACCTTGGTTTGCCAAAGCACGTCATGGGCCGTTACCGATTTGTGAGGCATTGAAACCGGTGAAAGGTTGAATAAGCCTGCATTTGTGGAATTGCCACCAATTTATTGTGGAAAAATTGGAAATCGTTCGAATACCTCATGCCATGTCAAGACACGAAGTAGTGACATGAACACTAGGAAATCGTTACCCTTAGCATTCCATGTCTAGAATGACTCTCGAGATGCCAATGGACACGGATGTTCACAGAGATCTTGAGTAAGGGGTGAGGGTACGTATTAGTAAGCTCTTTAATTCGAACATCTAATCCCGCCCGCCTCGATAGCGGCCTCTACTAATTATTAGGGAAATTGTTTATATTTGATATGTCGTTGATGTAATGCATGCAATGCAACAAACATAGATTAATCCTAGCATGTGAAATTAGACTATGTCGGTGAACAAACAATTTAGCACTCAATTGGGTCGAAGTAAATGTTAGATTAATTACATGTGAATGTCATACAATTAAGTCATACATAATAATCACGATAAATGAAATACGATAATTAAAATTACAAGCTTCATTTGATCTACGTCAAAAGCACGCTAAAAGACGGGATTTCGAAGAGGAAAACAAAAGAAAATAAAATTGGAATTAAAATATGAAAATATGCAACACTTGGTACTCTTTCAAGCTCAATGGAGGTATAGCTGGCTTCTTTCCTGGCAAGAGTGGAATAAGGCAAGGTGACCCCTTATCTCCATATCTTTTTGTCCTCAGTATGGAGATACTTTCTAGATACCTCAGAGTTCTTTGTGCTAAAAAAAATGTCTCCTATCATCCCAAGTGCAGCAAGCTTAATCTTAATCATCTAATTTTTGCTGATGACTTGATGATCTTTGTTAGAGGAGATGTCCCTTTAGTTGTTGCTGTTAAAGACACTCTTGTTGAGTTTGCTCTCCTTTCTGGACTTCATGCTAATGTGGATAAAACCAACATTTATTTGGGGGTGTCTCTCCTGAACTTGCTTCTAAAATCATCCAAGCAACATGATTCTCCAAGGGGCAGTTTTCTGTCAAATACTTGGGTATTCCCTTATCCACTTCCAGAATCTCTGTTACCATGTTTGATCCTCTAGTAACTAAAATTCAGAAAAAAGTTCTCCATTGGTCTTCCCATTCTTTGTCTTATGCTGGTAAACTTCAGCTGATAAACTCTGTGGTTTTTGGGCTTGATAATTACTGGGGTGCTAGTATCCTTCTCCCTATTGCCATTATCAAAAAAATTGAGCATCTTTGCAGCCATTTCTTCTGGGGTATACCTGACACTGGCAGGAAGATGGTTTTCAAAAGTTGGAAAAGTATTTGCTCTCCTTGGTCTGGTGGTGGGTTTAACATAAAGGATCTTCCTTCTTAGAATAGAGCCCTTCTTGTCAAATGGCTTGCTCTTCTTATTGCTCCTGCTTCTAGTCTTTGGGCAAAGTGGCAGCATGTTTATACGTTGAAAAGGACTGACATCTGGTGCCTGCAAGCTAATGATTCTTTTTCTGCTAGTATGAAAGGGATCCTGGCAGTTCGTGACTTTCTTGTAGAGTCAGCTGGTTCTATTCAGAGTGCTCAAGCTTTACTTCAATCATGGGTTCATGGCTCTCACTTCCATCTTCAACTAGCTTATGATTTCTTTAGGGCTGCTCCTACCCAAGGAGACTAGACTAAGGGTCTTTCCTATTCGTCCATTTTTCCCAGTCATCGTATTACTTGTTCTATGGCTGCTCAAAGTCAGCTTGCTACTCAGGATAACATTAAAAAGAGGGGTTACCAGTTTGCTAACAGGTGCAACTTTTGTAAAGCCAGTGAGGAAGATCATGGCCATTTGTTCTTCTCTTGTCCTTTCACTGCTCAGGTCTGGAGCTCCATTCTGAGTTGGAAGAGCCTCCCTCAGTTTTCTTCTTCTTTACTCCATCTTCTGGTTGTCTGTCCGTTTGGTAACAACAGGAACAACTAGAAAACTCACTGTTATTATACTTCTCTTGCTGCTGCTGTTAATTAGCTTTGGTGGGAACGAAATCAACGAATTTTTAGCCATAAGATTACTGATGCAGCTGGACTTCTCTTCAAGATCAAGCGTTTAGTTTTGGCTAGACTGTCTATCAAATTCCCTCAGTCCTTATTTAGCTCTTTACTTGATCACTCAGTCCCTTAGTTGCTATCTTTTAGTGTGTATAGTTTCTTTAGTTGTTGAGGCATTCTAGTGGATAGTTTTTGCAAATGTAGTTTCATTCCTTTTGAAATGAAATGAGATTTTTTTGCAAAAAAAAAAAAAAAAATATGAAAACATGTCAGATTAGAGGTGATAATACGGATAATAGTTGATTTAAACCGTAATTAGGAGCTACGTCAAAGCGAGAAAGATTTCAGGAGCATAAACCAACCCAGAACAGGCGCATCATCTGCTGCGTCCTCTGGAAGAGGCGCAACACCTTATGCCCCTGTTCTAGAGCTGGGCTCTGGCTGTGAAGTCAGAACCGCAACATTGTTATCGTTCATTGGTATATTTAGGGTGGATTATTGATATTAGCTCCGAGTTGAAGTATTTTAACCGATTATATGCATCTGGGCAAGTCATAAGACGAATTAAAACGAGAAATTACAGCGGTTGAAATCAAGTCAAACCGGTCTTTTTGTAACAACAATCAAAACGGTTGCCTTTTAGAACCGTTCTCTTTGATATATCAAAGAGAACGGTTGCATATAAGAACCGGTCTCTTTGATAAGGCAGTTCTCTTTGTTAGAGTTTTAGATTTTTTGGCGCCTTAGTTCTACCTTTTCAAAGAGAACAGTTGTGATGGTACTAACCGTTCTCTTTAATCCTGTTATTTTTTTTTAAAATATTTCTATTTTTATCGTAACCCTACACAATTATTGAATCGTATAGCTCATAAGAATTAAACTTGTTTCAATTCAGAAACTCCAGCAATCTTTATACAATAAAAACCTTCCGATTTAATTTGAACCATTAGGACAAATTTTATTGAAACAAAATACAAAATCGTATCATGTTGTTAAGAGCCTACTAATATCGAAGATACTCTACCATGTGCAAAACATAAATAAAAATCCTTCAATCCTCATCACTTAGTCGCATCATAGTGCAAATAAATCGAACTTCAAAAAATTATAATCATCATCTGCAGAAAAATAAAGGTTGCGTTAGTTTCTATAGCAGGACTCTCGTGAATATTTGATACCAGATACATAATTATGATCGATAAATGGCAAGTATGATTTACTATTTTTTCTCCTTTATTTACTCTTTAGCGGCTCTTAAACCCATAGAACACACCAATATATGGCATATAATTATGATAAATATGCTCATTAAAAACTCAATTCAGACCTTATAACAACTAAACAACAACATCATTTTAAACTATTTTACAGCAAAACAACAATATTTTTCAGCATTTTAAACCTTATTACATCAAAACAACAAAAATTACAGCATTTTGCACCATATTTTAGCAAAACAGCAACAATTTAAAGCAAATTACACTTTATTAGAGCTGAATGTTGTG
Source organism: Silene latifolia (assembly GCF_048544455.1). Lineage (NCBI taxonomy): Eukaryota > Viridiplantae > Streptophyta > Magnoliopsida > Caryophyllales > Caryophyllaceae > Silene > Silene latifolia. Next base: position 65,158,223 of record NC_133532.1, on the reverse strand, counting down.
ATGATTCTGCCCTTAACAACATATTTTAGCAAAACACATACTCTTTTATTTTTCGAATGTGAATATAATAGGCTAGTTATTCAGACACTTGAGCATTGGTGTCAGTATCTTACTGCTGCTAATACTACTATTAACTACATGAAAGGGAGGCGTGACATAAAACTGATGAAGAAGGCACATGCCTTGATACTAACCTACTATTTTTACGTCATCTGGATCAACTCAATAAGGGCATAATTCTATTGCATGTGGCACATCCTGCAAGAATAGGAAAACAGATTATCAGTACAATTAGAAATAGAATGAAAGGAAAATTTGTATATCCTTTTAGTAATAAGGATAGTAGATGGCTGAGTAGACTAGAAAATTGACATAGCCCTTTGTGTCAATTTGCTAATATCTACATTTTGTATGTATAGTTGATTGTTCTTCATGATTCACAATACTATTATATATAAATTAGCATTCAAAAGGTAGTTATGACACACAAGTTCCTATCGACTATATAAATTTACAATGAGCATACCACATCAAATTAGTGAAATTTTTTAACACTACCAGCTAACTTACCAATTGTATCTGCTAAGATTGAACTGCTGTTAAGTTTGCAAAAGACTCGCTAGTTTCAGTTGGAGAGTTAAGCTTAAATGGTCTGTAATGCTCTGTCCACTAAAAATGAAAAATCTCACTCAAGAATCCATTTACGAGAAATATTATGCTAACAAAAAGAGACAAGGCAGCTATGAGGGAACTATAATATCAGCAGTGTAAGGACAAAAGGAAGATGATCAAACAAGTTTACATACTATCAGGAGTATTCTTTTATATATAAACAAACTTGTCCGAGTCTTCTTCTGCACTACTACTATTATAAACATATGTGCTTGCCAAATGTTGTTTTTCTACTAGTGAAAGTACATAAACTAAAGAGGTTGCTCGTCCGGGCAGAAATGAAGTAAGAACCTATAAAAAAAGGGGTCGTCAATCAAGCAGGATACATTCTCAACAGTTGAAGGTCAAGCTAAAAGCATGCCAAAATACCTCACTATGAATTGAAATAACATAAACCTAAGCTCGCAAATATTCACACAAGCTAGAACTTAATGGACAATTTAGTCATCACAATCAAACAATGTGAAAAGTTTCAGTCTGTAATCAACTTACAACATTCTAAATTGAGAACACTAACTCAATCCCTCATCCCCAATATTCCTCTCTCATTTTGCATTAGTTTTTACAACACATATATGTAGAGATAGTGAAATTAACCACTCGTTGCTAAATATGGGCCAATAAGTAACAAGGTTATCCTATAGAAATTGCATTTTTTAACACTTTATGTACTAAGTAATTACATCTTCATTTTGATTATACATTGAGCATAAGAGAAATTTGAGGTATCTATCATTACCTTCATCATTTTCCCAAAAGCTACTAACTTAAAATATCAATTTAGGGGAGTTGGTGAAGTAAATTTATATCTGATTAAGAGATTCCCCACGATAAAACTACACCAATCGTATAAACACAATTACTTGTAATCCAATTACATACATCAATTTGCATTGCTTGATAAATACACTAAAAAAACATGTGAAGCTTTTAACTTTACAAGTGACAGAGTACACGAGTGAAGTACCTATGAGAAGACGAAGACACGGCGGGCTACCAACACAAGAAGACTTGAGACTCATACTACCACTACCACTTCCCTCAGAATTTGATCTCGACTCTCCGTCGATTGTTTCTCCTCCAAACAATAGTCCTCTGGCCAAATCCTTAATCAACGAATTTTACTAAACCCTAATAATACAGCAAATCAACCAATTAAAGTAATACCAAAATCAAAACTTCAGTTGGTCTCTATCAATTAAATACACTACCAGTCAAATTAAAGCACGAAAATGGAATCATAAATTCAGAATCATAAATTCAAAATAAACAACTAAACTTCTCTTAATTTCGAACCAATTTTACAATTAATTTCAAACAGACTGTCATCGAAATACCAACAAAAGATTTCCAAAGTGAACATCTGATAAAATGTGACCTCAAATATATATACAAAGCTGAAAATCGAATACCTAGATATTGAAATATACCTGAAGTCCCAAATCGATTTTGATAAAGAGTCTTAATTCATTGTACTGATGGCGATAATGCAGAAACTTGTGTCATTCAAACGAAATAGAATGGGAAGATAGACCATATATGGGGGTGTCGAGGTGAGGAAAAATACTGGGGAAGTTGGGTGTTGAGGGAGATGGGAATCAGAAATAAGAAATTCAGAATAAAAGAGGGCGATATTGAGGGACATTTAGGGTTTAGGATGGTAAGTCACTTTATTATAGAGAACAGCCAAGAATAGGGACCGTTCTCTTTGTTTTATCAAGGAGAACGGTTCTAGATATATATCCGGTCTCTTTTATGTTTTAAGACGGTTGGTCAAACCTAACTGTTCTATTTGTTAATGTACGAGAACGGTTTGTACAAACAACCGTCCTCTATTGGAATCCTATATGCCCGCCAAACTAAAAATAACAAAGATATCGGTTCCGCTATCAACCGTTCTTGAAGGGCGTTCTCTTTGCCTTAAATTGGACAAATAAGATCAGAGGAAAACTTATATATCAAATTAGGATTCCAGAACCTCGACATGAACAAGTCGAAACCCTGAAAAATCGATTTGAATTAAAACGGCGAAAACCCGCAAGTATTGAATTACTTGGGACTAAGGAAGAATTAAGCATTGTAATTAAAAGGGATTTAGGAGATGTTTGGTTGGAGCTTTTGGAATGGATTGGAATGGATTCAATCCATTCTAGTGTTTGGTTGGAGGTTTTAGAATGGAGTTAGATACTCAATGGATTCTAACTCCATTTCAACCCCTTGGATTCTCATACCTATGTTTCCACTCAAGTTTCTAACTCCATTCCATATTATTACTACCTCTATATCCATTCCAGAGTGGAACTAAACACTCATGAGCAAGTATGGGGTTCTAACTCCATACCACTATGGTATCACAATCCATTCCATACCATTCCAATACTTCGAACCAAACGACCCCTTAGTTAAAACCTGATTTATGTACTAAAAATAACAAAAAGAACGAAAGAAAAAGAAACAAATAAGAAAAAAAAGGAAACTTGCAGGAAGTCGAGGAAGAAGAAGAGCAAGAGCAGCAAACAATCTCTGGAAGAGGCGCAACAAAGCTGCGAACCTTTGAAGAGGCGCAGCTGCTTCTGCGTTACTTCTCGACGTCTAACCTCTGCTGTTTCGTAAAAAAATGGTTTTAAAAGATGGATTTTAAATTGGTTTTCGAACGTGCTCTTGATATAGATCTACATTAATTAGTACAAAATAAAAGTACAATAATAAAATGGGATTTACACCCTCAGACTTATATGTTTGACGAAACGAGATTGACTAATGTTATCGTTTTAGTGATTGCTCGACTCGACTATGCGTGGAAAGTGCCCTCGTTAGAGGATTTAACAAATTGATTAGGTTGATTAAAAGGTGGAGTTGGTCAAATTGGTCGGTCTATGCAACGTGACTGGGACTCAGAATGATCCGAGCTTACGTGGTCGATTGATTAAGCACGTAGGCGTCGAAAGCAATAGTGTAGTCTAGAATGCAAAGAGAGAGAAAAAAGGGGCGGAACACTCGCGTGGCAAATATGCAGGCCGAAGGTCTCTATTGATAATAAACACATGGAAGAGTTTAGGAATGACACGGATACGGAAACAAATCACGGAAATATTCTAAAAAGTGCGAAAAGAGGGTTGGAGAAGAGGCGCAGCAGCTACTGTGATTCTTGGAAGAGGCGCAGCACCTGCTGCGTCATTTCCCTAGAGGTTTCCTCCCCAGTAAGAAAGATTTCCGCGTTTTATTATATAATTTCGTTAGATCTACACTTCCTTATTCCATAAAACACAATATACAGAAGATATTTACTTAAAAATAATAAATTTAATTAGCAATAAATATCCAGAGAATTATAGAACATTCCGACTCGGCATTTACATGGTTTTTAGAAAATGAAGCGGTTTTTGACCGGACTCCAAATGAACTCTAATTACTGTCAAAACGACCGTATCGGTGCGTAGATGACGACCAAGGGGTTGACTCGAGTGTTTGAGCTATCACTTGTCGATGAACTTACGGACTGTCATAAATCTTTCCGCGTACCAAACATGCGGCCCAATCATCACTGGGTGGTTGGCGGGAGGTGTAGAAATGAGGTTTCTAAAGAGCCCCCACTTTGACTGAGGCTTAGACAAGGCAAAAGTCAAAGTATAACCATCAGGTCAATCGAAGATTACAACCTGACGACTATGGCGATGCCAGGCGGCTCAAGGGGTCTGAACCAAGGACCTGTCATCGGGAACATTTTAGAGTCTGTCGAATATCGGGGAGGGTAGTTTAAAGTCCATTAGACTACGTAAGGAAGCTCGTCAGCCATAAGAAGAAACCATACCTGAGGCACCCTTGGGTGAAGGATTCAAAGGTACTCTTACTCTTCGGAGAATTTATCATAAACTCCGTGGGGAAGAATCATATGTTGAGTCGACAACGGCGTGCCCTTGGCACTGCTGAGGAAAGGATAATAGATCGACAACGACGGGTCCTTAGCATCGCTGATGAGCGTGTCGTTGTACGCCCTCAAACACATTTATGCCCAACTACTAGCATAGCAAGCAAGTCGGGGTCGAACCCAAAGGACGAGAGGTACTCAAATTGTTTAATCTAATTGTTGTTGCACTAAGGGTTATCACAATTGAAAGGGTTGAAGATTCTAAACTAATGAAAGCAATAAGCAATAAATAAAAGGATGCAAACAAATGATAAAAAGCACTAGGATGTCATGGGATCATAGGGGGTTCATGGTGGTGATCATACAAACATGTTTACATAGTTGCAAGCAAATTATTATTGTAGTGGAATCGAGTTAGTTTATGTCTTACGATTCATAGGAAGATTTGGGTCCCGAAGCTGAGTCATCAAGACTGTACAACACCTACAAGTCGACTTACTTTCTCCCTATTCACTTCTATGCATGGTCTAACAAGACTCGAGTTAGTTTATATTTTACAAGTCTTGTTGAATAGATAAGAGATGTGCAAAATACAAGGTTTCATAGTCTAGCATTTTATCAAGCATAACATGTGCATAGGTTGACACTACAACAAGCAAGCAATCTTATGATACCATATTAGATTAAGTATGAATCTACCCCCATGTTATAGCTCCTCTAATCCCCCACTAATCCTAGCTAAGAAACTACTCACTACTCATCATGATTATTATGCTAGCAATGATGTCAAACATCACAACACAAGTGAACATGATGATTAAGCAAGAAAATAACAAGAGATTAACAAGTAAATGAAAGAGGGATTAAGAGTGTTACCAACTTGGAGAGTAAAGATGAACATAAATAAAGAATAATCCTTGAATAAAGATGAAGACTTATCACTTAATCTTCAAATACATATCCAATAAATCCAAATGTAAGCAACTTGAATTGAACAAAGGAAATGGAAGAACAATAGAATAAACCTTTTGATTAATGGTGGAGAGTTGTCAATTCCCCAATACAAACCCAAGAATTATTCAAGTGCAAAGCTAAATATACGATTGTTTGAGAAATAGTTGAGGAAAGATTAAATTGCAATTTGTGGAATGATTAAAGACTAATCTATTCTAATCTACTCCCAATCTAATCTAAGAAAGCTTAATCTAAACTAAGGAAGTTTTGCCTCCACTAAGAGAGCTTAATCTCTTGATTATTACAAATAGAGTATATATAGTGGTACATCATTAGGTTAAGCAAGGGTATATTAAAAAATAATATGCTTAAGTGTCGAATAGAGCCTTGCAAGTCCTAGGAGGAGCCCTACGACTCCCCATTGCGAAGACAATCTCCCTGCCAAACAATCCGCTCGATCTGGGCAAAATCCAAGCGTCCTGAGCTTCAACCCGAGCAGGTTGAGAATGACCCGGGCGTGTTGAAGGATAACCCGAGCGGGTTGATCATGACCCGAGCGGGTTGGGCTGCAGAATCCTTTTTCTTGCTTTTATGCCTATGATGCCTTCATATAATCTTTATTCCTATTATCCTTGGTCATCATTCTTGTCTCCTCTTCATACTAGTCCATCCAAGATCGTCAACAAGCTTCCGAATATGCGTGAGAGACGGGAATTCCGCCTCATTATCTCCTATCCTACAAGACGTATAAAATGCACTAGGAAAGCAAATAGGAAGCAAATGACGAATAAAATGGCTATGAAATGCTATATTAGTATGCAAAATGAGGCTTAGTTAGGGGACTAAATGTGCGTAATTATGACTCAATCGCTGAGGAGAAAGCAATAGATCGAAAACAACGCGTCCTTAGTGTCGTTGATAAAGGTGTTTGATCGACAACAGCGCGTCCTTAGCACTGCTGAGGAGAAAATCCACTCGGGTCATCGCAAGCGAAATTCTGATGAAGAGGAGAAGCCAATGAACTGTATTTAGTGATCATGAACTCTCGCTGGGGAACAAAATGTTGTAGTTGTCTGTAGTCTGTTGAAGAGAAAATGCCGATTCGGACGAAGAGAACGTCAAAAAAGAGCCACATGTTGAAGATAAGATGTCGGGGAAGAGGCTCATGAAGCCCGGGCCCACAAATAACGAACTTATAACGCATTTTAACGAATCTCGGGGGAAGTTCGCTGAGGAAAAGGCGTAGAAAAAGCTGCGACCCTTGGAAGAGGTGCAGCAGGTGCTGCGTCTTCTCCCGAGCTCACCCTTGTCTGGGTAAAACCCGACTCAAGGCCGTGTTTGTTTTTCATTTCAAAAACACAAATATATCGTTTCTTCACAAAACTCAACCAAATCCCGTCAAATCTTGATCAAAACTTTGCCATATATCATGACTAATCGAGGTATGTGTCTTGTACTTGCTTTATTTTATATTTGAGCTTTGATTTTGGGTCGAAATTAGGGTTTATATACCCATTTATCCGAAAATTTGGGGCTTACGTCCCAAATGAATTTGCCTCATGAAATTGACATTAAAAATGAGTAATTGACCATGTTAGGAACATAACCATGTATTTCTTTCGAATTTTAGTCAAGTATTAAAGATTTGAGGGCGAAATGTGACGATCTATGTGCTAAACCGTAAAACCCTTCGAAAATGGCCCTATACTAGCCCAATTTTCATGAAACTTGATGTTTTGGAACCCTTGAGTAATGGGTAACCTTGCTATCATGCTGGATTTGTGATTAGTGAGAGCTCCTCTAGGATACTTTTGTATGGCATAATTGCTATTGTAGCAAAATGCTGCTGAATTTTCGACTCAAACCCACAACTAGGCTTGAACTTAGACTCGTCTTGACTTAAACTACCATGTGTGTGGTCGGGCTTTGGAAAATCTGGCCAAAGATGGTTAGAAATGCCGTTTTTTTAATGCTTGAAACGCTTGAAAATGCTTGAAACGCTTGAAAATGCTTGAAAATATGCTTAACATTGCTTTGTTTCTTCGATTTTGCAGAGGATATTCCTTCTACGTCGGGGAGAGACCCCATGGACACTGACGTTGACACTTTTACCGCTCTGGGAGCATCCCAGGAGATGGAGGAGGACGTACAGGAGGAGGCCCCGTGGAGGGTCAATGTAGGACGAGGCGGCCATCAGCTCGCAGGAGCGTCTGAGTGGGCTGAGAAATGGGATGGTAGACATCTCATTTGGGTGGCGGAGACCCACTTGTCGTATAGGACGACGAGGAGCATGTTAAGGCTTCAGCTTGTCATTCCTTATTTATTTATTTATTTATTTCTTACATACTTTATGCTAAAGAAAGCTTTCTTTTTTGAATTGACGCAGGAGGCCGGGAACATGAGGTCTTTCTCTGGTTACACGACGATGATGGACGCCTTCGGGAAGCCGTCGGAGGAGGAGAAGGCTATCATCGAGCGAGGAGCCTTTTGTAACACCCCCATTTATTAAGGAGCCTTTAGCAAGACATTCCCAAATAAATAGGACTGTTACCATCTCGGTTTCCCGAGGCAGTGAATAACAAAGTCCAACTCACCAAAGTACTTTGAATTAAAACTTAGCAATTACATGTTTATTACAACTTAACCAACTAAAAACTTAATATAAAATACTTACAACTCGCAGCAGAAATAAACAAAGTGATTAAGTATTCTATGTGGTCTAGACTTCTAGGTAGACTGGCCAAATCCTCACGCATTCCCATAAGCTCCCAAATCAGCTAATCTTTAGTACCTATCAAATATGCTCCCCATTATGGTTCATCACAGGTGTTCACGAATACACTGTCAACCACGAGGTTGAGTAGGAATAACTAACAACAGTAGATGGCAATAACAATATGAATATGCATGATATGACATAATAGAACCATTCAGCCAAGCTCATCACTCGCAACGCTGTTCATCCCGCGAATCCCTGGTCGGGGCAGCCTCAACCCGAAGGTGAGAAAACACACTACATTACTATAAAGTAATGTCTGCCTCAACACACAGTTGATAAATATCCACCAGGCGTCTGCGAGAACCAACCTGGGGCCTGCCTCGAGAATTCACGATTATAATCGTTTGCCAGAATAAATCTGATAACCACTATACATTACTATAAATAATGTCTGCCAGAATAAATCTGATAACTAATGCAAATGCCATATTTATATGAATGCAATGTACAATACTACTAATCAGCCGGATATAATCCACAATACTCAACCACAACGATATAACAAGTATACTTCCAGCCACAATACTCAAGTAAAATACAATAATAACAGCCAGTTGAGTAGTTATCCTATCTCGAGAGCAAGCACTCCAATCACGCAATCCAATAAAATAGCTCCTCACAATACCGTCACCTAATAGTAATAATGTTTATAATTACTAATTAATTAAATAAATTAATTATAAATCAACTACTTTAATTATATTCCATCAATTATAATTCATTACCTTCTATTATTATTTAATAATTTATAAATTATATTCATTAATCAAATTAATTAATTATTATTATTATTATTATTAAAGGTCCACGATATTAAAACCCGACTCAAATACAATCCCAAGTCACCCAAGCAAAACCCGTCTTAAACAAACAAGTCAACCCAATCATTCAAACCCCCAAAACACGTGAGATCATCACCCACATACATACTTCATACACGGTTTTCAATCGTGTTCAACTCCCTTCCTTCAACCTCTTTTTCCCGACACCACCGACCACCAATGGCTCCACCATTGCCTGCCATCTCAAACCCTCAACATGACCCACCCCGACAACCACCAACCACCAACCACCTCATGAACTGTCCTAACCAGGCCACAAAACCACGCCCTAAACAGCCCCTCAACAACCCGACACAAACACCTCAACACACCCACTCGTCACCTTGCACCACCCCACGACCACTAGTCGCCACCACCGTGGTCTCCCTTGACCCACGGTGGTCCCACCACTGGCCACGACCCATCACGGCAACCCACAACCAACAAAACCGACACCAACAGCCACTATATCCCCATTCTCCTGTTTTCGCGTTTTCCGACTGCCACAACACGAAACACTACCTACGGACTCCCTAGACAACCCACCTTGGTCGACTAACCACCCAGGTCATACCCCTAGCCCAACCCTGGTCGGAGTCAAGCGAAACAGTGGTCAAACCGAGTGAATTTCATGGTTTCCAGCCAACAACCACTACCCACAAACTCCAGTCAAACACCCACCAAGTCCCCGCCATTGACCGCATATGACCACCCTTAGCCACCTACCATAGTCGACCCACAACCGAGGTGCCAACCCAACCCGAATCCAGGTCAAAACGAGTCAATATGGGTTCAAAAATCCAATTCCAACTTATCACAACCACCCCACAACAACCCCTTCAAAAGCCCCCTTCCCGGCGGTCCGTGGTGGTCCGACGTAGGTCCGGTCATACCCTGGTATCTCATGGTCAAGTTCACGGTCCTAGCATGTCCTATGGTGGTCTAATTAATGAGTTATAATATCGCAAAGTATATATGTAGATACCCGTATCCGTCGATATTGGAATTTATAGAGAACCCGACAAACACCCGATGATGATAGGACACATGTATTCTTTAGTTGTCATTGTCATTATTTGAGTTCGTTTTACGATGTAGAATGAGCGTTGTCGACGGAGTATTTTAATTTAAATGATATTTAAATTAAAGCTTTTTTTTAGGTGAATTCAATTTATTTTATTTTTGAATTTATTTTCTCAAGTTTATTTTATTGAAAATAAAATAAATAATTGATTTGAAAAATCATTTTATGAGTGTATTTGATTTGAAAAATCATTTATTTTAATGTGTTAATTGATTTGAAAAATCAAATTAAAAATCGAAAAAAACTCGTTTTAAACACGCGTTTTGGAGCTCGATTATAGCTCGGTTTTTGAGCCCGTTTTCTTTACGAGTTGGCACGAATCTCGAGTACACTAACCAACCTAAGCCTCTACCCATCCAACCCCAGTTCGAACCCCCTTAACCACGGCCCAAATCCCGTCCCAAACACTCCCCAACAGCCCGCATAAAACACGAGCAGCCCCCCTGTTTTGCGTGCCAAATCCCGAGCCCAAAACCCGCTCCAAATACCACCAAAACCCGTGCCCATTAACCCTAACCCATACCCTAGTATCCTACCCATATTACCTTAGCTTAACCACCAAGAAAACCCCTCACAAAGCCTCTCAAACCCTCACAAAAGCTGCTGGACAGCAGCTATGCGCAAAGGAGCCCGTCTGCCTCTCCCCTCTAAAACCCTACCTTAACTCCTTATAAATACCCCCCCTTCACCATACATTCATTCCTCTAAGTTCTCCATACATACTACCGTCACTTACAAGCTTTAAACTCCAGAAACAAACCCTAATTGCCTCTCAAAAACCCTCGACAAAACCGACTTACAAACTGAGAATCAGTTTGTGTGTCCTCTTTGAAACCCTTCGTTCTCCCTTCAAACCTCCATCAAAATTCGAGTTTCTTGTTCCAAATTAACCATACAACATCCATCTACACATTAGACAAAGATTTACGAGCCAAATTGCCCTTGAGAGTACACGAATTCCCTCGAAAAACAGAGTGTTATACACTCTGTTTTCGCGGCTTTTCCTGTCTGTCCAGTTCTGTTTGTGCTCGTTTTTCGCACCCAATAACTCAAAACGAGCAGGGGTTGTTTTAATATCTCTGTTCTCCTCTCTTTCTAGTTTTCAAAACATCTTTTAAATCGAATTTTCACCGTGAAACGAGAGAGAAATCGCAGTTTGAAAGTTGCTGTCCAGATTTGCAAAAAACGTGTTGTTTGCTTTGTTTCTTCGTCGACGACGGCCTCTCGAGATAAAATCTACCATCGATTACGACCCAAGACGGTGTCAACGATACATGTAGGTTGAGGGTGCATCAAATCCTCCTCTTTCTCCCTTTTATTTCGTTTTTTATGTTTGTTTTCTTATAGTTCGTTTTTGTTTGTTTATCGTTTTTGTTTATCGATTGTTATCATTAACTATGAAACTAGTTTAGTCCGAGTATGAGTTAAAGTACCACCATGAACACCCGCGTTGACTTGAGATGGGAAAGAAACCGCTACATCAGTCGGTCGTAACCCCCGTCTCATTTACATATCCTCGTGTTCAAGGTAGGGCATTAATAAAACGAATTCTAACTTCGCTCTTCGCTTTTGACCCCTCTTTTGTTTCGTGTAATTCGACCCACCCTAGGACCATTCACATGTTAGTATGACCTCTGATTGTTAACATATAACTCATTTAGATGACATTAGATCAGTTTAATAACCTAATTAGACACGTTAGGGTACATCGACATAGCTTTAAAAATCAACTAACAATTCTGTAACTTAATTGAATGCATCTCTCTCTTTCACTTATTTTCTCGCTAGTATAAGAGTGCGTGATTAGCACCGTCTTATTAACACTCGATGAGTTAAATTAATTAGCGAACTTGACCTAATTTGACCTCTTTAGGTCGAGTAGAATACGCGTTTGCAAGACATCTTTTCGATCGATCAACGTCGTTTCTAACTTGTTTTCTAGCCCGCTTTCGAACTTGTTTCGCAATCAATTGATCTAACTAATGAACCTGACCTATGACCTAGGGTTGGACGTGGCTTTAGGCCGTGAGGCTTGGCCGTGTCCTTTGGTATTTCTTGTTTCGTTTGTTTTACATCGTTTGTTCTTTATTGTTTTGTCGCTTGTAATTTATCGTTTGTTCATCGAGTTGTATTTTTCAAATTAGCTTTCTTTTATCGAGTCAAAATCTCTTCCAAAAACCTTAGTCTTGTTTGGTTAGATGGTTGTGCCCCAATGCATGTAAGAGCGTAGTAAATCGCATGTTGTTTAAAGCAACATGGCCCGATTTATGCTAATGCATGCTTTGGTGCGTAGCCCTATGTCTAAATCGATAAGATTAAGTGAAAGCACACATTACGAGGAGTGACCCAAGGCCGTTAGTCATGTAAGCCGTGGGCCACCCCTTTGTGCACGTTTTCCTAGGCCGAATGGCCGTGTAATGTGTCATGTACGGTTTTGTGTATAGCGTTGTATTTTAGATCGAGTTGTATCTTTAATTTATCGTTGTGTCGGCATGAAATGCCTGGGTTGTAATAGGGTAGATCCCAACGGCTCCCCCATTCCCCTTAAGCCTTATTTGTCTCGTTTATATGTTGTTAGACCAATCAACCCACATGCTAAATTACAACTTTGACAAAGTTAGTTTAGTTGCATCTAAATCGACATAGAAACTTCACATGTTAGGGTTTTGAAAACGATGTTTGCATATCATATATCGTAGTAGCTATGACCTTGTTTGAAATCCGATACTTGACTTAGTAGAGGCCGTTATCGACGGGCGGGGTTAGGTGTCCTTATGGGCTTCCTAACACGTACCCTCACCCCTTACTCAAGATCTATGGTTTGCGGATCCGTCTAAATACCATTGGATTACGAGAGTCATTCAAATCGAGTGATATAGGGTACAAGTCTTTATCTTTAATCACTCGTAGTCGTTTGGCTTTATGCTTTTCGATGAAAGGTGTAAAGTTGACTTGAACGGTTCCAAGTTCCCAAAAACTTGGTGGCGACTCTAATTTGTCTTAATTCGATTCGAAATAACCTCGAGTCGATTATGCCTAGTGTGGATCCCGCGGACGCAGCTTCAGAGGGCCTTGTCCACGATTTGGCGACTCACTGGGAAAAGAGGACTAGTTACACTTTGTTTCTAGGGTCTTTTCCTCCGAGGTGAAACTTGAAAAGAAAGTATTGGAAAGTAAAACATTACTCATAGTGCTACGATTCATGCATAAACCCTTAAGGACTTTCCCGGGCCGTCCCAGCGTTTCTTTGTGATGCGTGGGGGGCGACGTCCCACTATGCCAGGAACTTGCACATTGCTTGCTTCCGCTCCTCCTCGTCGTGGTTCTTGATGGTGGGGACGCTCTTCTAGGTACTCTACCTAAAGGCCCTTGCTCTATAAGACCCAAAAGGATGGAGGGCATAGATCTTCTTTTAGAAGACTTGCCGAGACTTAGAGATGTCTAGGAGCATACATCCTTATAACATGAGAATGACAATGTGCAAGGTGTTTTTCCCGAGTCTTTTCAAATTTTCCATGTCCATTTCAAAACCGAACTTTTGAACAACTTACTTTCAAAATTAGCATGATTTTCAAAACGCGGAATGCTGCCCAAACAGGACTAGAATTTTCGGCCAAAATAAGCTTTTATAGCGCATCATGTCGCCCATTTCAAATCTCATTTTCAAATCAATTATTCGTTTTTTCCAAATTCAATCCAAAATGCCTCTCGAACCTTAACCAAGCATGAAATGCGTCGAGTCGTGTCCGGGTCCTGGCCGTGTTAGGCTAGGCGGGTTTTGCCCCGAGAGTCTAGAACACGACCTTGTTGGGTCACCCAAGCTCACCTCTTGGGCTTCGAGTCCTGTGGGTCGACCAATTGGTCTAGGATAGTCCACAGAAACGTCCAAGCTAGGCCATTTAGGGCGTTTCACTTAAACCTATGGGCTATGTTAGTCCAATCACGGGTTTAGTCACACCGAGTCCAGTTTAGAATCGAGCTATGACAGCTTGAGTCATGTCGTTTTGTCGAGTCTAAAATGAATCGAGGTCTGAATCCAACCGTGAGTCGAACCCTTTGGTTAGTCAGTCTTAAGTCGAGTCTTGACTTGAGTCAAGTTGGTGTCGTGTCCTTAAGTGTGCAGGGGCTCTTACTTTGAATATTGACTCAGTTCGGGGTTTTCTTGTAGAAAGGCCGCCAAAAACCCGACGTCAAGAAATGGAAGATGCTGTTAACAAACTCACTGAGGCCGTGAACCTCATGATGACCAGAATGGATGCAATCGAATCTAAGCTGGGTGAAGATTCCTCTTCGTCTACCTCACCTCTGACTGATCTGGAGAAACGGTTCAAATTCATTGAAGACCGTCTGAAGCTCTCCCAGGGGAAGAACATCCACTACGAAAATGCTAGGGCCTATGCCCGATTCGGATAAGTTGCCCACAAACATGGTACTCACTGATATCCCAAAGTTTAAGGGCACAGAAGATCCAGTCCACCATGTTAAAGCCTATAAGGGGTACTTAGCACTGAAGGGAGTACCTGCTGACATGCTCTCTGAAATTTTTGCCCAATCTCTGGATGAACACCCGAAGGCGTGGTTCTACAATCTTGACCTTAAGAACTTCCCCACTTTCGAAGATATTACGGTGGAGTTCTGCAAGCACTATGCTGATAATGTCGAGATTCAAACCAACATAAGAACATTAGAGGTGATGACACAGAAAGACAAAGAAGGCTTTACTGAATTCCTTGCAAGATGGCGCGCTGAAAGCGTGAAATTAGCCAAGAAGCCTGATGAAGTTGAAATGGTAGATAAGTTCGTAAAGAATCTACGACCTATTTACCGCAATGCTCTAAAATACCAGAATTTTGGCTCTTTCAAAGAATTGATAAGAATCGGGATAAAGGTAGAAGATGATGTCATAAGGGCAGAGGCTGAAAGGCCGAAAGGGTACCAAGGGGCCTCATCGTCTAAGGGCAAGGCCCCAGAAACGACCCATTTGGATGAAGCCATCAATCTCTTAGAAGGGCAATCGAAGAAGTCGCAGCGCCAAACACCTAGGGCATTCACCGATATCGGATGCACTTATACATATGCTCTCCAAAGGCTCATAGCCCAAGGAAAGCTGAAGCCTATTGGTCCAACTCCGGACCCTCCTGCTGATCAACAAGGTAAATGGTATAAACCAAATGCCTACTGTGCCTTTCATCAAGGGAAAGGCCATGATACTGAAAGGTGCTATCGACTGAAGCACGAAATTCAAGACATGATTGAGAACGGAACGCTCCCGATCCCAGCTGTTAAACCTAATAACATCACCAATCCATTTGGCGATCACTCTAACTTTGTTTCTGTTGAAGACAATGTCGATTATTCCCATCTTATCCGCCCATGTCACTTGAAAGGGGTGTTTATCGGGAAAATATTTGTGGATTGCTCTGAATTCTTGCCAAACCCGAAGAATGAAATTCAAGTCGGGAGTCTTGCTCTAGAATGTACTCCTCTCGTTAACGAAGTTAATAAAGGACAATTCGATTCACCAACCTTCATCATCGTAGATCCTCAGAGGACTACCTCAGGATGGAGGCAAACCATCAAAGGGATCAAGGACTAGAACCGAGCATCTAAGCTGACAGCGGAGCAAAGGAAAGCTCAAGACCAGATTTGAAAAATTATGAGTCGGGATCTGTTTTCTTTTCTTAGTCGAGTCGAGTTTAGGACTTTCTTTTCCAGAAGTTGAGTCGTTTGTTCCGCGATGACCTAGGATGTGTCCTAGGAATCGTTTCTTCGAGTCTGTTAAGCATTTCTCATTCCAATAAAAACGTTGCAGTTTCGTTTCCAAATATGTCTTGTTTCCAATCCTCAATCATTCCGAAACATGATAAAACGCACAACACACTCAAGGGCATCCCTGGGATAGAAATATGTCCCGTTTCAAAATGTAAGGTACACTAGGATCCCGTGTTTGATTCCTTTACCTATTCCATGTCCGTGGTAGAAAACCTCCATCCAACCAATGTTTGTGACAAGCTTTTAAATGATTCTATGACAAACCCGGACTAGCTCATTGTTTCCCCTATCGATGACGGAAGACAAGCCTTTTCCCCATAAAATCATCCCATCTCGAAGAGAGAAGAGACCAACCCATTTTAACAAGGAATTGTTAGTTCTAACCCAATTTAGTTGGCGAAGCCCAGTTTTCAAGGTGTATCCATTTATGACTAAGAGAATGAATAGAAGATCATTTTCAAAGAGAGGAAAAAAAAAGAGATGAAAAAGAATGAAAAAATGAGAAAAAGAGAAAAATTGAAAAAATGAAAAAAAATGAAAAATGAAAAATGAAAAAGAGATGAAAGAAAAAGAAAAAAGAAAAAAGATGTTGAAGTTATTGCGGAATGCTTTTTGGTTGAATGTCGAAGTTACGGAAGCCAGAATTCAAGTCAAGTACCCATAGTTGAGGTTCAATGGGCGAAGCCCAAAAGCTTAAGTAGTAACCTCTTTACCCTCTACGTCCTTCCTGAGACAGTTACAAAGGGATAGTCGGGAATTTTGAGAATTATTCCGCTTGTGTTGTTACACCCAGCCTTTAGGGTCCAGACATGGAAATTTGAACCCACATCATTTTTCAACCCATTTGCACTCGTGGTTCATCAAACCCGAGACACCCATTCCAACCACATCAGCAGCCATAGCCCTTGGCCATAGCACCACAAAACAAACCTTCAGAATGATGGTTAACCATTCCAACTTGTTATTACCAAGCTCCATCCCAAAAGATTCAAGCCTTTTACACCTAACCCCAAACACGGGATTTAACGGTACTTTACAGGCTAGAATGGGATATGACATGATACCTAAGGTGAAACCTTCGAGTGTGTACACACAATCAAAATGCCATGTTTATGCACCAAGATCGAACTACGTCGGATTTGATTTCGCTCCACGCGAATACGTAGGCAGTCCTTCAGAATAAGGGATTCAATCCACCCATCATCCAAGTTGTCATCTTGTCGGTTTATTACGGGTCTTAACCAAGTCCAAATGAAGCCACCTTTGTTTGAGTTGGTCTTAGTACTCGATGTAAGCTAGGATAAGGATATAGGTTCAGATGAATAGTATCAAGTCTCAGAATGAGCTTTATCGAACGGTTTAGGTAAAGATGCCGAGTCATATAGATGTAGGTTTGTGTTGGGAACAGAAAATATGAAAAACCCGCTGAAAAGAAAGAAGGCGTGGAAGAAAAAATAGTAAAAGCCCGCTGAAAAGAAAGAAGGCGGTGGCAAGAAATGATGAAACTCGCTGAAAAGAAAGGAGGCGAGGAGAAGAGTGACAGAATGTTCCCAACAAAAGTCATGTGTGATGTCTAACTATTCTAATAAAATCAACCTGTGTTTAGTGTCTGGGCGAAGCCAACGTTGTTGTTCCGTGAGTTTAATCCACCCTGTCAATGCCAAGTAATTTTGATTCCCATGTGCCCTCGGGAGCACGACCTTACCATACGATATCTCCGTCCCAAGTCCGACGACCTTGTGATTCCCATTTGCCATCTTTTGGCGCCAGAATGGCCAGTTTACATTTCTACCCCCAATAAGTCAATAATTGAATTTAAACTCGTGCACACTTATGGTTTTATTTTCTTTTTTTGTTTTACGGTAGCGGGCTACGCCCACGTTGTTTACGGGTCATACGGAGTGTCTGAGTCGTATTTCATGCTCACCCATCAAGGTTCGATTTCAAAATTTCAAAATTCCAAAAACTTTTTGCGAATTATGGATAGATGATCCAAGTAGTGGAATCTTTTCGGGTCGATGACCCAATCTTTCGAAATTCAAAATTCAAAATTCAATTTTTGAAGGGCCGATGGCCCAACATACCAAGTGATGTCAAATTTAAACTTCGGGTCGATGACCCAATTATTCAAAATTTTCAAATTCGATTTTCGGGTCGATGACCCAATCTTTCGAATTATCCGATTTTAAGATCGATGATCCAATGTGCTTATGTGATGATTATTGCTAGTACATTTTTTGTGTTTCAAATATAGCAGGATATGCTTCAACTGGGGGCTCTAAAGTCTTCGACTTTAGAGCCATCACAAACTGGGGGCTCTGAAGCCGTTGGCTTCAGAGACCATTATCAAGATGTAAAGGATGATATCCACCAAGAATTCAATTCAATACAAGAGTATGAAATGGAAGAATTCCGTAGCTGAAAGCAAATGATGAGAGCGGCGGCAACCTCCTTGGAAAGTCCCGTCCCATTCGGACAAGCGCCAGCAGATGATAAGTTTTGGGCAAATGTCAACAGATGATGAATTTTGGACGAACGCCAGCAGATGATAAACTTTGGGCATGTGTCAGCAGTTGCCGAACTACGACGCGGGTTTGATTCCGTCAGAAACGGATACGTAGGCACCTAAGGATAAGGCTCAATCCACCATATATGCAATTTTATGGGTCGATGACCAACGATGACAACTTGACACAACAGAAGCGAGAGTCAATCCCCAACGGAGTTTCAGGTATGATCTCTTCTTATGGCTGGCGAGCTTATATACGCAAGTCTAATGGACTATAAACGACCCGCAGAATCCTCAGGTCGAGAGGGACCTGGGGTATACTTTGACTTTCGCCTTGTCCAAGCCTCAGTCAAAATGGGGGCTCTGTAGATACCTGTATCCGTCGATATTGGAATTTATAGAGAACCCGACAAACACCCGATGATGATAGGACACATGTATTCTTTAGTTGTCATTGTCATTATTTGGGTTCGTTTTACGATGTAGAATGAGCGTTGTCGACGGAGTATTTTAATTTAAATGATATTTAAATTAAAGCTTTTTTTAGGTGAATTCAATTTATTTTATTTTTGAATTTATTTTCTCAAGTTTATTTTATTGAAAATAAAATAAATAGTTGATTTGAAAAATAATTTTATGAGTGTATTTGATTTGAAAAATCATTTATTTTAATGTGTTAATTGATTTGAAAAATCAAATTAAAAATCGAAAAAAACTCGTTTTAAACACGCGTTTTGGAGCTCGATTATAGCTCGGTTTTTGAGCCCGTTTTCTTTACGAGTTGGCACGAATCTCGAGTACACTAACCAACCTAAGCCTCTACCCATCCAACCCCAGTTCGAACCCCCTTAACCACGGCCCAAATCCCGTCCCAAACACTCCCCAACAGCCCGCATAAAACACGAGCAGCCCCCCTGTTTTGCGTGCCAAATCCCGAGCCCAAAACCCGCTCCAAATACCACCAAAACCCGTGCCCATTAACCCTAACCCATACCCTAGTATCCTACCCATATTACCTTAGCTTAACCACCAAGAAAACCCCTCACAAAGCCTCTCAAACCCTCACAAAAGCTGCTGGACAGCAGCTATGCGCAAAGGAGCCCGTCTGCCTCTCCCCTCTAAAACCCTACCTTAACTCCTTATAAATACCCCCCCTTCACCATACATTCATTCCTCTAAGTTCTCCATACATACTACCGTCACTTACAAGCTTTAAACTCCAGAAAAAAACCCTAATTGCCTCTCAAAAACCCTCGACAAAACCGACTTACAAACTGAGAATCAGTTTGTGTGTCCTCTTTGAAACCCTTTGTTCTCCCTTCAAACCTCCATCAAAATTCGATTTTCTTGTTCCAAATTAACC
>NC_133532.1:65058401-65133401 GCF_048544455.1 Silene latifolia | reverse complement strand
TTACATAGGAATGTATTTGCTTGAACCCTTTCCGTATTTGAATGAAGGTGGCACCGTCTAGGCATGTGGAGCTGTGGAGGATGGCTAACTGGCTGCAAGCTACAGCCATTAAGGCCCTTAGAGGTGGCTCGGGGCGGCAGGTTTGAACCTTTTGTACCCGTTCTTTATTTTTAATTTTTTTTAATTTTATGAAGTGAAGTATCGCTCCATTTTTCTGTGTAAAGGGAGCGTGACCTGTCGTAGTCACAGGAGGAGACGGCCCATTTGCTGAGAGAGCTCGAGACCCGAGACGCTAAGATCGCTGCCCTTGAGGTGATAGTGGCTGAGCTGAGGGGTCGTCAGGACTAGTTTGCTGACCTTTGCTTGTACATTTGTACATTTTGGACGTCATTTTTGGGTAGGAGCCCGTATCTTGATGTATATTTTTGCATTTTTATTGTATATATGACGGCCTGCATGCCTTTGCTGCTGGGTGTTTGTTGTATCTGCAAGTTAGCTTTGAAAAACATGTTTGGCGTATGACGGTTTGCGCCGTCATGCTGCCGAAATTCACGTAGGAAATCACAAGAAAAACATATAGTAAAAAGAAATCACATAAAAAATTAGAAATGGCCTAAATTAGCGCGAAAAACGGAAAAAAACGTGCAAAAAGGTGCCCGAAAATGGACAAAATGACGCGAAAATGGATAAAATGACGCGACCGGACGATAGGGAGGGCTACCCCTTAAAAAAGATTTTAAAAGAAATGTCTAAGTGTGTCATACACATTTTATGAAAAAAGAGGGAGGGAAATGATTCCCCGAAAAAAAAAGAAAAACAAAAAGAACGAGTAAGTGTGTGTATTTGGCGAAAATATCGATTTTGCCTCGAAAAGCGAACCTGTAAAATATTAGGAAACATAAATTTGGCAATTAATCGAAATTACCGAAATAAGTCCCTATAGGAATAGGAAACTTTAACTAAAATAGATTAGGAAAGAAACTTGGCTGTCAAACGAGGATAAGAACTTGGGAAAGGCGCATCAGGAGCTGTGATCCTTCGAAGAGGCGCAGCTGTTGCTGCGTCTTCTCTCAAGCTAGTCAGTTCTCAGCTGAAATTAGGAAACATCGAATAGTATAAATAGAGGCCTTAGTCGAGCTTCTATTCTCACAATTCTCTTTTCCTTGACTTCGTCTATTATATAAAACCTCATATATCTTCTCAAATTTTCTAAAAAAATATGGATGCCTTTGAAAATCGCATTAAGGAGTGGACGAATGAATTTACAAGCACGGAGAAACACGACATGAGTGCTTTTAAATTAGGATCTTGTTGGAATATGTGTCCTCCGACAATAATGCGATCACAACTGTCGATCATGATGATCACATGTTTAAGTCTCATTTTAAAGAATACAATTGGGAAATAATTTTTTTTTACTTGTCAACTGGTCCACACATATCGGTAATGATTGGCTGACTAGAGTTTGACATTACTGTCGTGCGACGGTGGTGATCAGTTGATCCCCTTAGGTCATACCTAAAGGGTAACACTCTTAATTGAATATTTAATTGATCGTATGATGATACGGGTTAATTAAATTACTTAAAATTGACGGACGATTTTGGAAGTAATATTTACGTATCTCATTATAATTTGATTAAATAAGATACGGTCTAAGTGATCGAATTGTTTTATTACTTAGATGAAATTATTGTTTAAGGAAACAATTGCATTAGAATGAATGATTTATTATAAATACAAGATGTTGTGATTTATAATTGGTAAAATATTTTGGTACAAGTAATTATGAATTACTAAGTCGATTTTGTATATGACGTATTTTTATTAATGCGTTGATTTTTAATATGTTAAAAATACATAACAATTTTATGTGACATGTGACAAATTGACAAAGATAAAATGGAATCCATTTTATCTCTAAATGGACCGAAATTATGGGGTGTATTAGGAAATTATTATGTTAATTCACTTAGTGGTAAACATAATCATATTTGCCTAAAACTAGCCATGCAAATCTACTTGTTCTTGTGAAGACAACCTAACTCATGCATTGGCCCTTTGACCCCCTCCCTCTACCCGGTTTTGTGAAGGAGAAAACCATGGGTTTTCCCTCTAATTTTACCTTATACACTACATCAAATGTTAGGGTATTCATTCATTCATCTAACAATCAAAAATAGAGTTTTAGAGAGATAAAAATTTCTTCTTCCTCCTCCTTCTCTTAGCCGAAATTAAGAGAACCAAATAAATATTTTGGGTCATTTTTATTTAAATTAATATTGTTCTAGTAATAATAATATTAATTTTATTAAGAGATTACCTTGGGTATTAATCCTTGGGAGGGATTCTACACTTGAATCCTTGTTCTTCCATTTTAGGAGTGCTCAAGAACAAGTAAGAAGGAGATCTTACTTGTGCCCAATAATCCGAAATATCAATGTAAGATGATGATTTCTTCCTTATTCTTTTATTGTTTGCATGCATAAGATCATCTTTTAATTTTATGACTAAATTAAAATTAAAACATATATGAATATGTTAAGTAAAGAGATATAGATTTATAACAGATCTATCATAAGTTTGAAGCTAGTAAAGGTAATTAGGCCCTTCTTGGATGCTTGTCTTGAATATTGGGACCCGAATTTTCATGTATTTGCCTTTCCGGGAGGTGAAATTTGTCCCTTACCTGAAGAAATTGCTGCAGTGGGAGGATGGGATGCATAAAGTGTTCCGGATATGCCCCCTAGCTCTCAAGGCTATAAAAATAATTTTAGGAATTTGCTTGGATTGACCAAGGCTGAGGTAGACCGTCTTGTGACCTCAAAAGGTGTCCGTATGTTTGAATTTGTCGATCAATTTATAAATAGGGAGGACCCTACTATCTCCTATGCGGCGAGGCGTAGAGCTTATGAATTTTTCCTTCTTCATTGCTATGTCCTGCGAGGGCATGTGGACAAAGAGATGAGGGGGGTGACCCTCGAATTTTAGGCATAGTGGAGCAAATGGAACTGCGCAGGAGCCCAGCATGCTTAGTTCTAGGGGAGACCATTCTAGGATTGGACAATAGGAAGGCGAACCGCGAGCATCCTTATCTTGGGAGTCCTATTATTTTACAGGTAAGAACCCATTTTCTTATCCTATTCGGCCGTTTTTTTTTTTTTTTTTTCATTTTTTCGTTCGGCAGGTTTTGGATACTAACTCCTGTCCCTTTTTGCAGATCTGGCTAATGGAAAGGATGCGGTTGATCGAGCCCCTAGTTGACGTGACAGGATATCGCTCCCGATCAATTACGATGAGAACGAGGCTAGACATGGCGAACTTCACTGGAGTATGCAATTATTGGGAAAATAAATTGAAAAGTGAAGATGGGCCCTTGATTAGGTGGATCGTGCTATGGTGGCATCTTAGATCGGTGACTGGAGTATCGTCTTTGGATCCGACACGGTCAATTCGCGTTCCCGGCTTGGAATTCACGGTCCATACTTTTCCGGAGAGATTGATGAGGCAAGTGGGCCTAAAACAGAAAATCCCGAAGCTAGACACCGTCCCTCAAACTGCCTTGGCGCATACTTCAGAGTCTTGTCGAGAGTGGGCAATTCGTTGGGCCCAAAGGAATATTTGGTTCATACCCGTTCCGGTTGGCTCGCTATGGGTATCTGACTCATATCTGCAGTGGAGGAAAGCTAGCACTCCCGAGGAGTGTGAAAAGCTAAGGAAGCATGAGCCCGTAGACTATAAGATCCGCGAAGTGGCGAAGGAGAACCAAAAGTACTTAACTGAGGAGGAAGAAGAGGCCGGATATCGGGTCGTCCGTTCGTCGAAGAAACCAAGGAATGCTCTTGCCTAGAAGATGGTGGTGGATCGAAATGGGAAAGCTAGACCGCGAGAACGACCGTTAGCGATTAGGTCGGAGATAAAGCAAGAGCGTCCCGCTCGTGGTCGAGACAAGAAATGTGACAAAGGCAAGGGAAAAATGGAAGAGTAGCCTTAGTCATCTTTAATAGTATTATTTTTTTATTTTGAGTTGTAATAAATGGCGGGTTTTTAGAATGCTAGCCTAGCATTTTAATTTTCATCATTTTAAATTTATATGTATTTGACGTATTATTATTTGTAGATACCCAGTATCTATTGAGTCTCCAACAAACACCTGATGATTATCGGATTACAACATGCTTAGGAATCACAGCGTTTGATCGATAGTTTTGTACAACTATACGTCGGAAAACTTAAAACGATTTCGAAAATAAAATATTTAAAAACATTTCAAAAGTACCTGGAGTGTTTAATGCATAACGACGGGGTCACAATGATACTAATTAGAGTCAAAACCAACACCGGACCAAAAACCGACTCAAAAATTTAAATCCCGAATCCAACAACGAGTCAAACCGAGTTAAACACAAAAAACAAAACTTTCAAAGACTTCCATGTTAAGGATTCCCATGTTAAGGATTCCCAGAATCCTTAATGGTCAAGTACAAATCAAGTTCATCCAAAATATAGAATAGAACAAATCATGATTACACTTGCGTGATAGTGACAAGACACCTCGAAGACCCGCGAAATGGCCCGCGCCTCTTCGAGCAGCCCATGTGGCCACGTCGCTCAAAACACACACAACCACCCATTTTCCTATAAATACCCCTCAAATGTCACCATTTGAGAGTTACGCGAGTGTCCGCCCCCTCATTTATCCCTTAAAATTCTAGACTCGACTTCTCAAGTCAGAAACCGACACGTGTTTCCGACCTACCGATCGAAAACACAAGCCTTACACATTGTTTGGTACCATTATCGTGCATTAATCACTTGACCGACCATCTCGACTAACTACACCATCACTAAACTTAAAACACTCTTTTACATTGCTAAAACGGTTTTCAAACCGAGTTTTACGACCAAACAAGTTGATACACTTTCGTCGATTTCTGGTCTCAAGCCTAGCATGTAAGTATGAGGGTGTAAAAATCCTCTTCTATCATCTTTTTCATTTGTTTCATGACTATAACATGCTAAAACATGCATAACATGGTCCAAATATGGGATAAATGAGCCAAAACCGGATTTTTGGCCTAGACAGGGGCTGCTTGTGTTGGAGTATGTGTCCTCAACAATAGTGCGATCACATGTTTAAATCTCAAATTAAGAATACGGAAGGGATGATAAATTATATAGTCAACTGATCAACATTAATCAGTAACGATTGGCTGACTAGAGTTTGACGTTACTGTCGTTTGACGGTGGTGATCAGTTGATCCCTTAAGGTCACACCTAAAGGATGAGACCCAAATAAATAATTAATTAATTGTATGCGATACAGATTAATTAATCCCTTATATGAATGAGTTGGATTTTGTATCTTATTGTAATGTGATTAAATAAGATTCGATTTAGTGGATTAATATATTAATTTACTAAATTATATTGAGGTTTTATAAATATTTCGAGGTAGAGGTAATTAGTTATTTATATTTACAAGAGGTTGTAAACTTAACTAACTAGCTATTATGGGACCCATTATATGATATAATGGTAAAATATTACTCAATAAGTTCATTGAATATATGTTTATTAATTTGTCACATAATTGTTGTATGATCAAATTAATATTTAATTATGTAAGATAATTAAACATAAGACTTATAAGCATTTGTGGGACAAATATTATAAGACAAAAATGGACCAAAATAAGAGCAAGGGCACCGGGTTTGGAGAAGATAGGACACTTGTCCTAAGTCTTCTATTTTGTCTAAAAATCTTATGACACAAGCACCACTTGTGATGTTGTCTCTACATAATGTGACACTACCAATAAAGCATTTACATGTGATATTTGGAGAAGACAAAAATGCTCTATAAAGAGCAAAATGGCCGGAACTTTCATAGAGAGAGGACATTTTTTTTGTTCTCAAATTTTCTCATACTTATTCTCTCTAAGATCCTCATCTCTTCCTCACATGCAAAACCTCAAAAACCAGTCAAATACTAATATTTGTGATATATTACTAGTGTAGTAGTATTGGTAATATTAGTAATAATTAAGGGTACATTACTACATAATATCTAGTTAATATTAGTAGTAATTTTTGGGTTAAATCTTGGGTCCAATCAAAAGGAGGGCTCCTAATATAGAGTCTTGGAGGATCATCCTAATACTTATCATAGCTTAAGAACAAGTGAAGGTAGGAGACCATACTTGTGCCCATTTCGTGCTATATAACAATGTAAGAACCATTGTTTTCTCATTTTATTTCTTATTTAGTTACGCATGCACTAGATCTAAAGGACTCATATTAAAATGTTAATGAAATCACTATTAGAGATGTCTAATAATAGGTATATGAACCTAACAATTGGTATCAAGGCATAGGATGTTGCATGCATAATCGATTTATAGTTTTTTCGAGTTATTAGTAACTTAATTAAAATTAAAAATTTGTGATTTATTAGATAAAGCAACGAAATATTGATGCATTTTATATATTCTGGTCCTAAAATATGTTTAGGTCATATTGATGATTTATGGATGATTATTGCTTACTTTAATGATTTTTAGTGAAATAATTACATTTTGATAAATAAAATGAATTTTTATTTACTAAAAATAGTTAAACTTCACTACTGGCCATGATTTTTTAGTATGACCTCACATGAATATTTTATGTATTTTATGTAAAATTTCGTATTAATGTGATTAATATTTCACGACTTATGATTTTTATGTGATAAAAATGGTATAAATGGAGGTTAAATGACTAAAAATAGTTAAACTTTAAAACAGGCCATGAAATTTTAATATGATGTCATATGCATATTTTACAGATTGTGTGTAAAAGTTGAGATAAATGTGATTTATTATGCATGATTTATAATTTTAATGGTTAAAATGATATAAATAGTGACTATTTTTAGCAAAAATAGCTAAAATGAATTTTATGGCATGGAATTTTTCCCTAATATTGTATATTTGATATGAACATCAGATCTAAAGTTGCATGACTAATTTTGATTGATTTGATATGCTTATTGATTTTTATGTGATAAAATCGATAAAAGGGCAACTTTATTAGTCATAAAAATAAATTCGAAATTTTTGGTTTAAATTTTGCCATTTCCAGGTTCCAAAATTTTTTAAAGAATGTTCAAAATTTTGATTTTTATTTTTCCATAATTTTTATGTTTAATTTGGAATTAAATAGTAAGAGTTATGATTTACACGATTTATTAATGAAATAAATTGTAAATATTTTTTGGGCAAATTTTATTGATTTTTTGGAATCTTGGTAATATTCCAGTATTTACAAAAATATTATTTCGATTTTTTCCAAATTTTATGATTTATTGGGAATTATTTCATAATTGTTATAGTTAAGAGACGTTTAATAAGCAATAATAGAAAACCAAGTTGAATTATTGTCAAAAAATTAAGTAAGGACTAATTTTTGAGTCCTAATTGAGTTAGGATAAATAACTTGGACTAAAATAAGATTTTAGTATTATTTAGCGATTTTAATAAGTTAAAATCGTGCATTTCCATAAAACCGGGTTATATAATCGATATAAGTTAAATATGACGATTTGGCACATAATTTGGCATGATAGACACATATTATAATGCTGCATATTTCATTGTTGAATGTCATATTTTATTTATATAAGTTTGAATTATGTAATTTTATCTTAGTATGTGATACGGTCGTTATGTACCAAAAATAAATACCTAGCTACTACTAACAGAAGTCAGCGGTAAGTAGAGTCAATCTCCACAGGGAGGCGGTCACTATTCACTTGTTAATTCAGTCTGTCTAATGTCACAATGTGGGGTTTTGTTGTTTTGACTGAACTAAAGAGACTAAGGCGAGAGAAATAAAGATAAGAGAAATTAACAGTAAGAGAAGGGAACTAGGATGTCGGGTCATCAATGAACGTCAGTCAATCGCAGTTAAGGTTACAGATCAATCGATGTGTCGGTCTAAGGGGCAACGAATATCTCCTTTCGGTCTCAATTCGCCCTAAAATGCTATTAGCTTAACTTTCGCCCTCACTAAAGCATCCCATTGTTCACTGCGGGTCTCACCCTTCCAACCTTTCGGTCTAGGTCAAGGCTTACCAAGGTTAAATAGGCTAATTGCTTCGAATCAACTAGCAAGATACAGTTAAGGCAGCGATTAACAACAAAGACATAACTACAACGACAGATCTATAAACCTAATTAGCAATTAACAACAGTCTATTGACTACCCTAATCCTAGCAGAGAAATTTAGCTAGACATGAATAAAAGAGCAAGAGCAAGGGAAAGGAGAATAATAAGCATTAAATAAATTAAGGAGAAAAAGGGAGAGAAAGAGTACAGAAATAAATCCGGAAATTGGGAAAGTAGCATTCAACAGTGGAAAAGGGAAAAAGCAACGTAACAGATGTGTGGATGAAGTCCCCTAAACTGTTCTATCGTCTTCCTATTTATAGGAAAGATGAGTTTATTAAACCTAATGCTGAAATAAAACAAAAAGCCTAAGCCCGTAAGAGAATCCACTCGATCGAGTGGTTTTAAACTACTCGATCGACTAAAAGTGTCACTCGATCGAGTAAACCACAAATAGCAACTGATCGATCGACTAAGAAAATACTCGATCGACTTATTATTTGATCTAAATCCACTCGATCGACCAATAAAGTACTCGATCGAGTGCTTCTTGACTTCAGCAGCTCATTGTTCCGTTAGTTTAGCTTTGACTTGTCCTTTTTAGCTCCCGAAACAGCTTCACGCATCCCAAGACAGCTATATTTCTGCTGCGAATTCACTCTTCCTCCAAATGCATGCAAAACGAACGATAAAAGGCTCGATTTCACTACTTTCTGGTTCATTCCTGTAAATAAGACAAAACAAATCAAAGTAGCATATTCGGGGCATTTCGTAGCATAAAACTACGATAATAGCATAGAAATACGTGCATAAATAGGCCAAAAAGACTATATAAAATGCACGTATCAAATCTCCCCAAACCAAACCTTTACTCGTCCTCAAGTAAACTAAATGCAAACTAATGGAACGGAAAAGATAGCTCAGAGCTAGCTACAAATGCCCACTCAAACCAATTTTAATGCAAGCAAACTAACACTTATAGCAAACAGTCAAATGCAAACGAGTTATAGGATGTTTATAAATTAAAGCTGAACCGTCGACCTTGCAAGACCTTTAATAATGGACTCTCACGGGCCTCTCTTCTCTCATGAAGCAAAGGGTGAACATATATATGTAAGAGAGAAAGAAAAATAGTCGCTCACCTAAACTACGACCCACATAAACATGCATGCAACTAATATGATAGACAAATCTAGCTACCATACATACATTCCAACCAAGCAAGGTCTTGTCACAGCCGAGGGCTTACAAAAATATGGTAAAGTGAGGCAATGGGTAAGAAAAGGCAAAACATTTATGGGAATGTGGAGGTATAGGCGACCAAGCTAGTACCTAAACAAAACCATGTGACAACATCCATTTCCAACTCAATTATAGATTTAAGCACGAGTGTCCGTCATTTGGCACAAAGTCACCAACCCGAACTGAAAATACTCCTCAATAAATGTAAATAAAGCATAGGAGCGAAACCGTCAACAATACAAACTCTTTTTTTTTTCTTTCTTTTTCTTTGTCCTTTTCACGGTTTCTCTTTCGAATTTTTCTTTTTTTTTCCTATTTTTTTTCATTTTTTTCATTCACGTTTTTTTTCATCATTTTTTTTCTTTTTCATTCATCCTCCTTCTTCTTTTCTACCAACTCCAAATAACGCAATACAAACCAAACTTGGCACAATAAATTATATACCACAAAGATAATCTAAAATAGCTTGACAAGGCAGGCTAAATTTGGATGTAGCTAAGGGTCAACAGGCAAATTTGGCTAATGTGGAGTTTATGGGTAAAAATGAAAGAAAAGGAATTTGTAAGAACCTCCCTGCATGTGACACCAACCACTAACCCGAATGTATGCAGGCAAAAAACAATTGAATTTCATATATGTGCAAATTAATGAACATGTTATGCAAGGAATATACTACTCACAATCCTACATGAAACTGGTCACAAATGACACCAGTTTATACGGCTCTAAATCTTAGAAATTATAAGTAGGTTGCCAAAATTTCAGGTCAAGTCTATACGTTTAGCTAAATTTTAACATTAACTCGTAGGTATGCAAAATGACAAAGCTAAAAAGATAATAGTCTATGCAAGGCTTAAGCAAAAAGACAATCGCAGAGCAATATCATCATAGAAATCTACCGTTCCGACTCAACCTATATGCAAAAATAAACATGAATTTTTTCAAATTTTTATGAGATTTTTGAATTTATAAAAATAAATAACAATGCATACAGTAATTAAACGTGACAACAGAAATGCAATAAAAATAATATGCAGACACAGATATGGATGCATAACCTCCCCAAACCAAACCGTACAATGCCCTCATTGTACCCAAAACATGGAAAGGAAATGCAAACTAAAAGAGAAAGAGAGTAAATACGGAAAGCTTACAAGATTGCGCGAATAAGGGACCTCCCCAAACCAGCCAGTAACGTGGGAAGTCGCTAAATAGACTAAATATCGTCACAGGAAGCGAATCCAAGTCAAAGGGCATCCAAAACAGCTCGATCGAGAGGAATAGCAGTCGATCGAGTTGTTTTCTCCTTGCAGGTGCTCGATCGAGTAGATTAAATGCTCGATCGAGTAAATACAGCAGCAGAAGTTCTCGATCGAGTACAAAAAGTACTCGATCGAGTGATCCTCAATACGTTCTTGCAAAGATGCAATGAAAACAGCCCGCAAACTAACAAAACAAGCTTAGCCGAATAGTCTATGGTATGAAAACCATTTATTACAACTGGAATGAAATAAAAATGAAAAACAAAGTCTCCGGGTTGCCTCCCGGGTAGCGCTAGCTTCAATCATGTCCCAGCTCGACCTTCTTTTTCTTCGAGCCTCTCTTAATTAGCTTCGTCAAAACAGCTCAAAGCGCGCAACAACCGATCAAACAGCTGCGCATGTGCTACACAAAAATGTAAGTAGCACCACAGTGGAATAAAAATATAGGAAATAAAAATGTTCAACTGTTTAAGTCTAACAAATTTCCTATGAGAGCTCCTAAATTTATCCACATAATAAAGGAGCGCCGGAGCAATTGACGATAAATTAGGGCCCCGTTTCAGATTAACAATTTCAAGATGACAAGTACGGTGAAAGACAGTTAAATTAATTAACCATCTAGGAGAGGGTATATTATTTAAATACGAAGCATGAGTAAAATGAGGCATTGTACTGTTCAAACAAACAATAATAGAATTATCGTTTACTACCTCGGGTTGGTTGCTCTCAACGATGGAATCATAGATAAAGAAATTTATTACCTCTTCCGTGCTAGGAGCAATTACCGACTCAGCTGCTTCCTCAGTGGATTTCATTCCGTAAATCGCAGCCTCAAGTGCATCCAACTCGGCTTTGAATAGGGGATATTCACCGTATCCGTTATCATCATCAAAATCGTCATCGAAAATGAACCCATATGACAAATCAATGCTCTCGCTGGCCAGACTATTCGATCGAGTAGAATTGTCATTCGATCGAGAACTTTCTGCCTGATTTTCACTCGATCGAGTGCTTTGAACTACTCGGTCGAACGGTTTTTCTGGAAATTCATTCGATCGACTAATATAAGTCACTCGATCGAGTGATTCTTCTTGTACAGTGCTAAAATCCTCGTGTAAGGCATTGAAATATAATAGAACTTCGTAATCCGAGTCATAAAAATCATCCTCAGCATTGGGCAACACGGTTTCTTCACGGGAAAGACCGCTCTCGGCAAAGTATACGTCTTACGTTGCCTACTATCCGACTCACCGCTAATCGAGCAATTTCAGACTCCAGCTCAATGAGTTGAGCTTCCATACGTCTATCACACTCTTGCCTTTTGGATGCAAGTGTCTCCAACAAAGATTTCAGCTCCGCAATCTCTTCTTTCCGTACATCAGGAGGATCTTATTGTTGCGGTGGCCAGACAAATGTAGGCTCCTGGTAGCCTCGTTGATAGGGTAGATGCGGCGGCACAACTACAGAGGAATGGCTAGCTCGTCCCCAAAGCCTGAACTCGAGGACCTCGTCATTTTCTGTCATGCAAAAGGCTACATTGTGCTCAGCAGCACCACATCTCCCATAGTAAATCACCTGCTGCGCCATATAATGTGACATAGGTGACGGGTCAAAGGTACTCAAGCCTTCCTCGGCAACGGCGCCAAAATTTGATACGGTCGTTATGTACCAAAAATAAATACCTAGCTACTACTAACAGAAGTCAGCGGTAAGTAGGGTCGATCTCCACAGGGAGGTGGTCACTATTCACTTGTTAATTCAGTCTGTCTAATGTCACAATGTGGGGGTTTTGGTTGTTTTGACTGAACTAAAGAGACTAAGGCGAGAGAAATAAAGATAAGAGAAATTAACAGTAAGAGAAGGGAACTAGGATGTCGGGTCATCAATGAACGTCAGTCAATCGCAGTTGAGGTTACAGATCAGTCGATGTGTCGGTCTAAGGGGCAACGAATATCTCCTTTTGGTCTCAATTCGCCCTAAAATGCTATTGGCTTAACTTTCGCCCTCACTAAAGCATCCCATTGTTCACTGCGGGTCTCACCCCTTCCAACCTTTCGGTCTAGGTCAAGGCTTACCAAGGTTAAATAGGCTAATTGCTTCTAATCAACTAGCAAGATACAGTTAAGGCAGCGATTAACAGCATTGACATAACTACAACGACAGATCTATAAACCTAATTAGCAATTAACAACAGTCTATTGACTACCCTAATCCTAGCAAAGAAATTTAGCTAGACATGAATAAAAGAGCAAGAGCAAGGGAAGGGAGAATAATAAGCATTAAATAAATTAAGGAGAAAAAGGGAGAGAAAGAGTACAGAAATAAATCCGGAAATTGGGAAAGTAGCATTCAACAGTGGAAAAGGGAAAAAGCAACGTAACAGATGTGTGGACGAAGTCCCCTAAACTGTTCTATCGTCTTCCTATTTATAGGAAAGATGAGTTTATTAAACCTAATGCTGAAATAAAATAAAAAGCCCAAGCCCGTAAGAGAATCCACTCGATCGAGTGGTTTTAAACTACTCGATCGAGCAAATCCTGGCTCAAACTACTCGATCGACTAAAAGTGTCACTCGATCGAGTAAACCACAAATAGCAACTGATCGATCGACTAAGAAAATACTCGATCGACTTATTATTTGATCTAAATCCACTCGATCGACCAATAAAGTACTCGATCGAGTGCTTCTTGACTTCAGCAGCTCATTGTTCCGTTAGTTTAGCTTTGACTTGTCCTTTTTAGCTCCCGAAATAGCTTCACGCATCCCAAGACATCTATATTTCTGCTGCGAATTCACTCTTCCTCCAAATGCATGCAAAACGGACAATAAAAGGCTCGATTTCACTACTTTCTGGTTCATTCCTGCAAATAAGACAAAACAAACCAAAGTAGCATATTCGGGGCATTTCGTAGCATAAAACTACGATAATAGCATAGAAATACGTGCATAAATAGGCCAAAAATATTATATAAAATGCACGTATCATTATGGCCTTAGTTTTAATCAATATTACCCGTAATATAAGGGGATATTGATTGGTTTGTAGTTTAATGTGATCTCGTATCACTTTTATTTTTACTAGTTTTTCATGTTACAAATGTATAATAGGAATAGCTTTGTATTTTATTATTATTTGTAATTCCGGAGTTCCTTCAAGACGGTGCCATTCGGAAAGGCATTCCGACAAAGACGGTGTTTTTGGGAGGCGTGCCACTTGAATATTCAAGGGACCAAAGGAGTTGGTTTCCGATTATGTAATAGATTATTTGATTTTCTATTTTAGGAAGGCCATATTAGGAATTTATTATTTGCTTTGCATTTCTTTTAATATGTTGCATGCATTGCCAAATCACTCTAACAACACATGCATATTATATCAAGTCTTCGACCGTGTCAATTATAATTATCGATAATTCGAATTTTAGCTCACTTAAATTGATAGATAATAAATTGACAAGACCTTTACTTTAAAAAGATTGAGACTTAGCCTTACCAAATAGTAGGAGCCCATGAATCTCAAATTCATAAGGGGTACAATACGATTTTTCGGGGTGCTTCTATTGACGTTGGGTAAGTGGGGTAATAAGTAGTTATTACACTTCGAAAGTTTGGTTGATCTCAACGAAGGTATTTTGCGACCGTAGCCGCAATAGGTTCAGGCTAAAGATGAATTTAATGTTAATTCATCGACCGAGAATTCTAATTGTAGAATCGGTTAAGAGGGTTAACCCACCAAGTTATATTAGTAAAGATGTAGAGGGCCCATAGGCTCACATCCAAGTTAATATGAATTTTGGATCTCGGAATCATTTATTATAGTTGGGTAGAGGTCACTATATAAATGCTATACTTGTATTAATATTTACAAGTATAATAACGATAAATGTTAATTAATTTCCTTCATATCCGTTTTTGAAGTTATTTTTACGCAATGGATTCATCTAATACTCTTACACCGATCACCATTAATTCATGGCTCCAATCATTCAATAAAAAATACTCCTTGTATGACAATGACACGACTAGAGAACTACGCTTTGGCATTGGTGAGGATAGAAATCTTTGCTACCTTACCACTTCCACACCTCTTACTCCCATACTCATGCCCACCTCTTTGGTAAGAGAATATTGTGAGGAGAATCTCACAAATTCCAAGGCATCTTTGTTTGTAGAAGTAAGGAGAAATATCATATTGAGTGGGAGTTCTAGCAAGAATGTCCTTGCAACTGAAAGGAGTAATGGTATTATTAAAAGAAAGGCAAAGAAGGATAAGAAACCCAAACCCGATAATGGATTGGAAGTAGATATTAAGACTACCGCAACCAAAACCAAGAAAGGTGCCCAATCCTACGATGAATGTCATTATTGTAATGTCATGGGCCATTGGAAGCAAAATTGCTCCAAATATTTCGCAAATATCAAAGTTGGAATTATCACTCCGGTCGGGGTTAAGTAATGTGGAAGCACTTAGCAAGGGTGACGTGGATCACCGATTAGCAAAATGGATCTAGAGTAGCCGCCATTTCAAAGGGAAACTATGTGATTGCCTTAGCTAAGTGATTTTAAGTTGCATCTACATAATTGTTTTTATGTACCCACTTTGTCTAAAAACATTATTTCCATTTCTATGTTAGACATGGAAGGATTTTTTCTTTTGCCATAAAAAACAATCGTTGTATTTTGTTGAAAATGACATGGCCGTGAGCCAATCCACTTCTATAAATGGTATTTATGTTTTAGACACTTCCAACTCAACTGAAGATATCTATAACATACATTCCAAAAGACTCATAACAAGTGATCCAAATGATTCGTACATTTGGTTTTTTCGATTAGGTCACATAAATGAGAAACGCATTAAAAGGCTAGTGTCGACTGGATTTATTAGACCATTTTATTTTCAATCATATGGAATATGCGAATCTTGTCTCCTTCGCAAAATGATTCGTACTCCCTTTAGTGGTAAATGGACACAAGCAAGTGATTTATTGGGACTAATACACACCGATGTATGTGGTCCAATGAGCATCACCGCAAGGGGAAATTATGACTACTTCGTCACTTTTACTGATGATTTAAGTAGATATGGGTATGTTTACTTAATCAAATATAAAGTGAAGCATTTGAGAAATTTAAAGAATTTCTAAATGACGTAGAGAACCAATTGAACAAAAGTTTTAAAGCATTACGATCCGATCGTGGTGGCAAAGATCTAAGTAATAAAATTTATTTATCATTTATGGATTATGACCTTATGTCACTACCCATAAGATCAAACTAATATGAGTCAGGTTGAGTTGTCAAGCTCACTTTTGGGGATTTGCAATCCAAAACGGACACATTATTTTAAACGAAAGGTCAACCTGGAGATACTTAAAATAGCAAGTCTATTTAACAAATGACATGGATCAGACACGCATATTACATGAATCAAGCTGCCATAATATAGTTGGTCTTTTATGAGCTAACACGTCAGTCTAGACGAACTTCTATTACTTCACCATATATGTTTGTAACTCACAAAGCTATTTCTTAAGAAGATAGAAGTATTTCTAAGAGAGAGAGTGGGAGTAAATCGTCACAAACATATCTTATAGTTAATATATTACTTTTTGAAAGTAATGGAACTATAATCTATTAAGATAGAGTGGGAGTAAAGTACACATGTCTTATTGTTAAGATGTTACTTTTAGAAAGTAATGGAATTATGACCTATTGAATGATCAATTGCGAGTAGTCCCAAATCGACTTCGTTGCATAAATGCCATAGCATTACAATCCAAAAACAAAATTTTTACTCAAGAGTAGATTTACTTTAAGGCGATGGTCTCTTTAAAGTAAATAAAGCTTTAGAGTACCTAAAAGCATAGATTGACATGAAGATGTTAATCAAGATAAATCAATTAGGAATTGCCACATTTCATTTTAATGAAGAATGGCAAATGATATTAGAAATTCACATTTCTAAAATGAGAATTTAGAGAAGGATGTGTACGGAACACAAAACCTTAGATAAAGATCTAAGAATCCTAACATATTATACAAAGCTTACTTAAGCGATCCTAGAATGGTCTTAAGAAAGCATCAAAGGATTATAATTATCATACTTTTCGTTCATGTGATAATTGAGAATGTTTTCATTCACATTGTTGAAGAATCATGTTTATACATGAAGTTAAGTGGGAGCCAGAATTATTTTTCCCATGTCTTATATGTTGATAACATATTACTCATTGAGAATAAGGTACCAATTCTCTCCTCTGTGGAAGAATGATTGGGAGACTAGGAAAAGATGTAATGTATTCTAGATTTCCAAATCTATGTGTTAAATTTGAGAGATTATTGGCATAGAGTCGAGAGCCTTATGATGATAAGTTCTTTCATATCTGTTTAACATCAACAAGGTTGAGTAGGTTGTTCATATTAATGAAAGTGGAATTACTATGATAGAGTCATAGTCATTCACTGAACCTAAATAAATTGTTGATCACATGAAATCAATTTCTAATGTTTCCGCCATTAGAACGATTATGTATACCATTAAATACACACGCCGTGATGAATCATATGCTTGGAGCATAATAAGTCAATATCAAGTTAATTCAAATAAAGGTCTTTTGAAAGCCTTAAAGAACATCCTTTAAGATTCTTGAGAAGAATTGAGGATTTATTCTTGTGTTTGGATGATATACTAAGTTGTGTGTTGAAGGGTTACACAAACTTTAGTTTCCAAACCTATAAGGATTTATCGAAATCCTAGGCTGATTTTAATGACTTAGAAGTAAGAGACTAGAGAAATGTTTTAGTTTCAACCAGTGCAAGTTCTACAAATAGAATCTAAGTACATTGTGATAAGATGGTCAATATAGGGAGTAAGATTAGATCCCTCTACCATAGACTTTATCACAAGTTATATGATAATAGTGGGAGCATCTTCCAAGTATAAGAGCCCAAGTCTAGTAAGAAGACTAGACATCTACTTAGATAAATTCATGTCATTAGAAATAACATTGAATAGAAGGAAATAACTATTCATAAAGTTGGAATGTATGGATACATGGTATATCCACTTACTAAGCTTTTAATGAATTTTAACTAGTGTCAAATGTACACTATAGATTATAAGATATGAAGTAGTAATAGGGTATTGACTATTCATATATGATAATCACATTTATCGTTTGAGTTTCTTTAAACTCATCCATTACTTTGTTATATCCAAATGGGTTGTTGATACAATATTTAACCCCATTGAAGTGAACTGGATTGAAATAGTATGCGCCCCTGGTTACTTATAGGAGGTGACGTCTCGAAGTGACTAGAGTGTGATGCGATTGATGGCAAGTTCAAGTGCCATAGGGTCATATGGGATGACTAGTCGATCACATATAAGGATGTCATTGGGGCGGGGCGGTGGTGGATATAGGATCCCCCGTACCCGTACCCACAAAGAAAAACTCGTACCCATCCCCGCCCCACCACCCGTGGCGGGTACAAGTTTCCAAAACCATCCCCGCCCCAACGGGTGGAAATATAAAACCGTACCCGCCCCGCTTACCCATTAACCCGTTACACCATAATTTTATTCTATAAATTTTTTCGTAAAAGTTGGTTTGATCATTATTAATTTCTATTTTTTTTTAATTTATCTTTATAATTTTAATTTTTCACCAAATAAGTTAGTAAAAAACTTTATAAAATAGTTGTTATTATCAACATTATATCTTAATTATAACTAAATAAGATTTATAAAATTATCATAATCCTACTAGTTTTTTTAATGATTGGCGGGTAGGCGGGTATTAGGTGGGTAAGATACAAAAACCATCCCCGCCCCATGACCCATGGCGGGTACAATTTTCGTACCCGCACCCGCCCCACCACCCGCCAAAGCTCTACCCATCCCCACCCCAATTGGGGTGGGTGCGAGGCGGTACCCACTTGTACCCGCCCCGCTGACATCCCTAATCACATAGACAGACTGTATGAGACACTCTATCGGGCAGTGACCGCTTATAGAGTTCTAGAAATTCATAAAGCCTGGTCATGGCAAGAGCTACTATAGTGTTCTTATGAGTCGATTGTTTTGACTAGAGACTATTCGCCCAAGTTGGCACAAGTTTCTTATTAGCTTTGATTTATACTCTACGACTGTCGTAACTGAAGTTAAATGTGTATATTTTGGGTCATGATGAACTGTGGCTATACGAAGGGAATAGTGCGATAGGAATTATCCACCCCCTTGTCATGGTTGTTTGAAATCTCAGGGCCACTCGAGGAGTAGTGAACTGAAAATGCGTGGCCACGCTCGGAAGGTATCTATGGTAGATAATTCCGGCCAGACAGTTACTCTCCAGATTGAGGAAACCACTCAAGATATGATCAAATGCAAGTACGACCTGCAAGACACCTTGCATTGAGTGGGAGATTGTAATAGGACAAGAGAATTGGTGACGCACACTTGTCTCGGACAAGTGGGAGATTATTGGAGTATGTGTCCTCAACAATAATGCGATCACATGTTTAAATCTCAAATTAAGAATACGAAAGGGATGATAAATTTTATACTCAACTGATCAACATTAATCAGTAACGATTGGCTGACTAAAGTTTGACGTTACTGTCATTTGACGGTGGTGATCAGTTGATCCCTTAAGGTCACACCTAAAGGATGAGACCCAAATAAATAATTAATTAATTGTATGCGATACAGATTAATTAATCCCTTATATGAATGAGTTGGATTTTGTATCTTATTGTAATGTGATTAAATAAGATTCGATTTAGTGGATTAATATATTAATTTACTAAATTATATTGAGGTTTTATAAATATTTTGAGGTAGAGGTAATTAGTTATTTACATTTACAAGAGGTTGTAAACTTAACTAAATAGCTATTATAGGACCCATTATATGTTGATATAATGATAAAATATTACTCAATAAGTTGAGTGAATACATGTTTATTAATTTGTCACATAATTGTTGTATGATCAAATTAATATTTAATTATGTAAGATAATTAA
Organism: Silene latifolia; assembly: GCF_048544455.1. Classification (NCBI taxonomy): domain Eukaryota; kingdom Viridiplantae; phylum Streptophyta; class Magnoliopsida; order Caryophyllales; family Caryophyllaceae; genus Silene; species Silene latifolia. The sequence goes on along the minus strand of NC_133532.1, from coordinate 65,113,719 downwards.
ACATAAGACTTATAAGCATTTGTGGGACAAATATTATAAGACAAAAATGGACCAAAATAAGAGCAAGGGCACCGGGTTTGGAGAAGATAGGACACTTGTCCTAAGTTTTCTATTTTGTCTAAAAATCTTATGACACAAGCACCACTTGTGATGTTGTCTCTACATAATGTGACACTACCAATAAAGCATTTGCATGTAATATTTGGAGAAGACAAAAATGCTCTATAAAGAGCAAAATGGCCGGAACTTTCATAGAGAGAAGGACATTTTTTCTTGTTCTCAATTATTTTCATACTTATTCTCTCTAAGAGCCTCATCTCTTCCTCACATGCAAAACCTCAAAAACCAGTCAAATACTAATATTTGTGATATATTACTAGTGTAGTAGTATTGGTAATATTAGTAATAATTAAGGGTACATTACTACATAATATCTAGTTAATATTAGTAGTAATTTTTGGGTTAAATCTTGGGTGCAATCAAAAGGAGGGCTCCTAATATAGAGTCTTGGAGGATCATCCTAATACTTATCATAGCTTAAGAACAAGTGAAGGTAGGAGACCATACTTGTGCCCATTTCGTGCTATATAACAATGTAAGAACCATTGTTTTCTCATTTTATTTCTTATTTAGTTATGCATGCACTAGATCTAAAGGACTCATATTAAAATGTTAATTAAATCACTATTAGAGATGTCTAATAATAGGTATATGAACCTAACAGCTTGTATAGCAGCATGACTCGCCCCTAAAGCCCCTCTCAGGCCTTAATCCAACCGTGTTTGGTCTGTTCTTCCCCTTTTGTTTTAATTTCATATTTGTAATCGGTTTTTACCATTTCAAATATTTCAAATAATTTTCATGACAAACTTTTAACCATGAAACATTTTTCACCCTTGGTTCCTAATACCATGACGGTTTAATCCGTGTTTCGGTGATAATATTTGGTTAATTATATTTTAAAAAGTATTTTAAAACCTTTTATTTCATTTCTTTACATTTTAAAAGGCATTTTAAAACCTTTTTTCATTTCTTTACACTTTTAAAACAAATGCATTAGTCATAAACACAAAATCATCTTAGGTTCTACATACCATGTCGGATTTTAACCCGAGTACGATGATAAATATTGACTAATTATAAACAAATGAACTTAAAACAATTAGTTCATAATTAGTTTCAAAACTATTCATGTTAAGCTTGCAAAACCGAGCCCGACAACGAATATTGTCAAAATAATGATGATTATTCAAGTCTCGTTCTTCACATCAACACAAAAGCGGCCTAAACGGCTTTTTCAAACCAAGACGAGTTCAAACACCCTCTTTTCAATCTATTTTACGAACTTTTTCAATGGTTAGAAGACGTCCTTCAATCGTCTGTTGACCCGCGCTTAAACATGCCACTCATTTTTCCATTTTCAAATCAGGACAGGCCTGCTTGCATTGCCAGATGGCTCGCGCCTATATTGGCTGCCTGATGCAGGTTCTGTTTCCTTCTAGCACTTGTCTAGGACGATCTAGACTTCTATTAACCCGAATACAGGACGGATCAGACGATAAATCTGTCCATTTTACATCATATTTGCAAAACGCCTTACTAAGACAAATGGATCACGTTATGCACCATAAACCTAACTCGGTAAATGGATGTCTAATTTTCGTCTTGCATGCAAATCAACGTTAAATCCAACTCGAGATCAAATACTTGATGATGCGTGTCTTTTATATGATGTTTTACACCTCATTTTACACGCATTTCAGAGCTCATTTGTGTAGTTTATGCTACTATTTGCCCCATTTCGTCTACTTTCGTATTTTTATGTAATATTGCAGATTTATGCGTAAATGAGTAGAAATTGAGCTAAATCCGTCCCCGAGTACCTTGCATTGCATTTGACATGAAGTATTTACTCAAGGAACGAGCTTGGTGCGCATTTCGAGGCCTGAAAGACAATTTTATGAAGAATTAGGAGCGAACTATCAGCTAAAGCAGTCGATCGACTGGCCTTCATGGTCGATCGACCAACGCACGACTTATAGAAGCTTCTGTTCAGCACAGTTCAGTCGATCGACCGGTCACAGTGGTCGATCGACCAAGCCGCTAATCTGCGTGAATTAAGAGATCGAGAATTAGGAAGCCCATAGTAGTTAGGTTTTGGGAAATAAGAACTACGTTGTATTCTATATAACGTAACCTAGGTTTTCATAATAATCATCAAGCTTTAATTCAGTTTTATCATTAAGTTCCACACATACATTAGTTTAGGTTATTTCCGTTAATAAATTTTCGTTTCGCATTCGGTTTTGATCTTTCTTCTGCAAATTCTCTACTCGGTATTCATCTGTTTTAATATTCAGTTTGTTTGCTTTCATTCGTAGTATAGAATTGCTAGGTTAGATCTCCCGAAACCAATTTATTGTTTTATGTTAATTGTTCGTTTAATTAATTTAAGCATGAATTCGAATGTTTTAATTGTTAAGTTTATTGTTATTATTATTTCCAGTATGAGTGCTAATTACCCTGTGCTAGGATGTAAGGAATCTGTAGAAGTAGGCGGCATTAGAATAGTGACCTGAATCACGCCACGGTCGATCGACCGCACACCCTGGTCGATCGACTGGCCACGTGAGATATGCTTCATTTTAATTATTTTAATTTCTATATTTGACGAATCGAGTGCACGCGACTAGTTGAATGCCTAGGAATTGACCGACCCAATAAAGATCGAAAGATAGGGAAGGGAGATAGCCTACCTAATTAAGACGACTAGAATAATGAGATCGAAAGATGAGTTAGTTTTGCCTTTTAAATCACTTTTCAGGACGAAAGTTAGTATTAGTGATATTAGGGACCTGTAGCGAGATCGAAAGATGCTACCTGTTTAGAATGGACCGAAAGGACTTCTTATTTTCCCGTCTCACGTGATTGCTTTAGACCTACCTAGTATACTGCCGCCGAAACTATAGTGAACTGACCATCTTAGAACCCTTTCAATATTTGATTTCATCCGTTTATTTAGTTTACTTTCTTTTACTGCCTTTAGCTATAGACCAAATCAAATCAAAATCCCCACACACTGTTACCTTAGACTAGAATTAGATAACTATTAATTGCATCTGCCTCTCTGTGGTTCGACCCTGCTACCGCTATCTATAGTAGTAGTTGGAATTATAAATATTATTTTTGGTGCACGCAACGACATGCATCAAGTTTTGGCGCCGTTGCCGGGGAGGCAATTGTTTAAAATTTTTAGTTGTTTTTATTTTAGTCTTTCTCTTAGTTTAAGGGACATTTGTTCCTTAAACTATTCTCATACTCTTCTTGTAGTTTCTTCTTATGCGCAGGTCACAGGGTGGTGAATTACTACCATTCAATCCTGAAATTGAGAGGACTTTGCGCGTGAAGAGGAGGTTATTTCAAGAACAACAGTCAGAGGAAGAGCCTGGTTCTCATTCTAGTTTTTACGAGAACGAGCTGTTTGAGGAGGATCCGCCTTCATCTCCTGTTTCTACTTCTTCAGTCGAGACCGTCACATCTCCAGACATGGCTGAAGAAGCGAGTATAGCCAGTCACTCTGAGCCGACAGCTGAGAATATCTATAAGGGATTCACATTACCAGGGACGGATAGAAAATTCGAGCCGAAGCCGTCCTATATCAACTTGGTTGAGAGAAACCAATTCGGGGGAGCTGCAAATGAAGATGCAGCCAAACACATGGAGACATTCATTAATTATTGTTGTTCCATACCCCCACCAACCGGTGTGACCCAAGACTAGGTGAAGGAGACTATGTTCAAATTCTCTCTTCGTGATGCTGCAAGGGAGTGGTACCGAGACCTGGATCGAGCTGCCCATGGGATAACGGACTGGAATTCTCTAGCCCTAGCGTTCTACAAGAAATATTTCTCTGCCTCGAAGACGAATGCCATTAGAGCTCAGATCACGAGCTTTAAATAGGGTCCTGATGAGAACTTTCATGAGGCGTGGGTCCATTTTAAGAAGCTGGTGCGAACTATTCCGCACCACGGGTTCGAAAAATGGAGTCTATGCAACCAATTTTATAATGGGCTCTATGACGATCAGAGGGCTATCGTGGATGCAGCAGCCAATGGCAGATTCCAGGAGAATGTGGGAGAGACTAAGGGGTGGAAAATTATTGATGATTTGGCCACCCATAAAGCTGAGTATGGAAATTCCAGGGGAAATCAAAGAGGAGTCTTTGAATCCCCTTCGTAGCGCATTAGAGGCTCTTACGGCGAGATTTGATAAGTACGAGTTGGGAGGAGCTTCAAAAGGAGGGATCTATCAAGTGAATGTTGTGTCAGACGGTCCTTTCGTCTCTAAAAGATGTGGAGCTGAGGGACATGTTTCAGACCATTGTCCTAGTCCCTATGAGTCTTGTGCTGCCTTTCAACATTATAGGCAGACAAACACTTATTTTGAGCCGAATGTGCATCCAAACTTGAGGTGGAGCAACCAAAATGTCTTAAATCCGACTCCACCTCCACAAAGAGCGAGAGAGGCGAGCACTATGTGCCCCCTCATAAGCGGCAGCAGCTTTCAAAAGCCTCCGTATGTTCCACAAAGAAGAAAGAAGCCCCAAGGCTCCGAATTTGTCGAGTTGAAAAATTTGTTGCTAAAAGAGTCTCAAGTTAGAGAGGCCGGGATGAAAATGTTGGAGAGCCAAATTGCCCAATTGGCTAGCAAGAATACAACTCGAGCTCCGGGACATTTACCGACGCAGACTGATCAAAAGGAGACCCTTAATGCAATTACTTTGAGGAGTGGGTCTACCCTTGATGGGCCCGCTATGGTTGAGCATATCGCTGAAAAAGATGATGCGGAACCGAGCAAGAAAAAGGCCGTGGTAAACAGTGGCAAGAACAAGACGATTACCAGGTATATCAGTCGATCGACTGATATACCCAGTCGATCGACCAGTCCACGAGATACAATAGCTTCTGGTCCTGTAGAAGTCAGTCGATCGACTGACCAACATGGTCGATCGGATGACAACGCTGCTGATGGTGAGTCTTTTCGTCCTCCAATGCCAAATAACTTGAGGGATCACTTGTTTCGGGGTACGACTACTCCGAAAATATTGAGGCAAGACCCAAGTGCTGATGGGTCAGTCCCAGTTCCAAAGTATGACCCGACGATGATTAATGGTTCATTTTTTAGATGGTCCGAAGAAGGGTCAAGCTACAACAAAGAGAAGGTAGTGGATTTTCAGCCTAAATCCACCGATGCCGACATGCGAGACTTAGAGGAGAGGGCTAAGTTACTTCTTTCAGCCCCCTATCCGAAAAGATTGGTGCCGACAAAGGAACAGGTATCATTTAATAAGTTTGAGAATGTTATTCGTAGCTTAAACGTACAAGTTCCTTTTCTTGAATTAGTTAATCAAGTGCCTGCTTACATGAAATTTATGAAGCAACTTTTGTCTAAAAAGAAGTCACTTGAAACTGTGCACACTGTCGCACTCACTGAGGAGTCATGCTCTTATTTGACCCATACTGCACCTCATAAGCTAGAAGACCCAGGTAGCTTTTCAGTTCCTTGTAATATTGGCACCTTTTCTATTGAGAAGGCCTTGTGCGACCTAGGAGCCAGTATTAGTGTAATGCCCTTAAGTCTTGCTAGAAAGCTGAAATTGACTAGGTTTGCAGTTACCGACATAACAGTACAGATGGCCGATCGTTCTGCGGTCCAGCCTATAGGAGTCCTAGAGGACATTCCTGTGCAAATTGGAAAGTTCTTTTTCCCTGTTGACTTCGTTGTACTAGATATGCCCGAGGATGCTCACATACCTATCATATTGGGTAGACCATTTCTGCACACTACTGGTGCAGTTATAGATGTTGGTTCAGGGACTTTGACTTTCAAAGTAGGGAAACACTCCATTGTCTTTGCCCAGACAGCTAAGAAGAAAGAACTCATGTGGCCTGTCACTTGTAATACGGTTTCTGAAAAGAAACCCTATTTTGTGCTTCCTGATATGCCTGTCTCTATGCCTGTTTCTGCTATAACACCTCCACCCCAGATTGGGAGCAAATTGGAGGAAGATTTTTTTTTTTTGGATATTGCAGGAGCTGGTTTGGAGAAGGAAGAGCCGCATGTTGCTCCATCTGTGAAGGAGCCAATCGTTTCAAGAGGCGGCTTAGGATGTCTTAGCTATGGCACTGATGAGGAGCCCGATGAGGAGCCAGTCAAAGTGAGAGAGTTCGACTTGGACTTTAATGAGCTAGAAGAGGTCATTGCTTGGGAAGATGTTGAAGCTGTTGATCCGTTGAGTTTAGCGGATGTTGGAGTTGAGAAGAGTGCAGCTGAGGAGATGAGCACTGTAGAGGCTACTTCTTGTAGCCAGGAGCCAAGCAAGTGGGCCATTCCGTGGCCGTTCTTGATCAACTACTAGTTGATTGAGACTTTACAAACACTTTATTGCTTTTAGACTTTTTATTGCTTTTGTGTGCGCGAGACTTCGCATTTTAATAAGTTTGCTTAAGATTTTAAATGCTTTAGACTGTTACTTTGGGTTTTGCGCAATTTTGGGCGCGTTATTATGTGCATTTGCAGGTTCATAGACCATATTAGCTCGATTTATTGAGCTAATTGAAGAAATCAGAAAGTTACAGCAGTTATTTCAGTCGATCGACTAGCCTGTGTGGTCGATCGACTGAGCTGCGCATATCAGGAGCTTCTGTTCCTGTTCACCCTGGTCGATCGACTGGGTGATGTGGTCGATCGACCATGTTCGTAGCTGTACCTGTTTTCGATCATTCCCCTGCTTTGTTTGGTCGATTTGCGGATTTGAGGGAGTCTTTTCTCCACTTTATCCTCTGACGTATTTCTGTTTTCTTCAGTTTTTTAATTTTTGCACATAATAACCGCTTCAACATTGCTTTCTCGAAATTATGCGTGGTAGTGTTTGTCTTTTCAGGTACTTATAGGTAGCACTGCTGGCTACTGAAACCTTCTAGCTCACGCTGGTTTGGGGAGGTTTTCTTTTGCTGCGCTTAAAGTCTTGTGAGTATTTCGAGTCCTTCTTTTATGTCAATTTTAGTTGTTATTTATCGCAAAATCCCATTTCCTTTGTTATTTATAAACATGATTTTGCACAATGGGGACATTGTGTGATTTGGTTTGGGGAAGGGTTTTGCGTTGCATTTCATTATGTTTTGCATTCACGTTTACATTTTTGTCTTGCATTGTTTTTTATTTTCCATATATACAAAATTTTCGAAAAAATTGAAAAATTTAAAAAAAAATTCAAAAAAATGCATGTTTATTTTAGCATATAGGTCGAGTCGGAACGGTAGTATTTCAATGATGACATTCCATTTTCAGCTGTTTATGCCTAAGCCTTGCTAATTGACATGTTATTAGTAGAATCATTTGCATAGTCTACAAGTTTTCGTTACATTTCTTGCTGAACTCGAGGCTTGACTTAGATTTTTGGCAAACTACTTATATATTCTGAGTTATTAGAGCCTATAACTGGTGACATCCATGACCAGTTTATCTAGGATTGTGAGTAGTTACTCCTTATGAGACATGTTACATAAATTTGCATAAATATGAACCTAATCTGCTTAATACCTGTATGCATTCGGTTTGTGGTTCGTTGACGCATGTGGTAGAGGTTTTCTTTTATTCATAATGCCCATAAGCTCCACACTGCCAAAAATAGCCTTTTTGTCCTGTTAACTACATCCTACATTTAGCCTGCCCTTGTCAAGCTAGTAGTTTAAGTTTTTGGGATTGTTACTACGTTTTTGGTGGCATATGCTCATTTTGAGATGACATTGGGAAGAAAAAAAAATGAAGGAGGGAAAAGAGATAGAATTGAAAAAAAAAAAGAAAAAAAAGAGAAAAAAGCTTGTTGCATTTATATCTTATGGGGAGTTGATTGATTAATCATTATGGGGATTGCGAGATTTGTGCTTGATAATTAGCACTGGTTTTATTGTTGATTTTGATCAAGAAGTTGGATGTTATCATATGGTTTTATTTAGGTACTAGCTTGATCACCTATACCTCCATATTCCCATAAATGTTTTGCCTCTTCTTGCCCATTACCTCACATATCCATATTTGCCTCGGCATGTGTCATGGTCATTTGTTGGTTGGAATGCGTATGTACGGTTGTAGAGATCATTTTCATATTAGACTGCAGGCATGTTCTTATAGGTCGTAGTTAGGTGAGAGTCTTTACAAAATGAATTCTTTCTATCTTTTACATATATTCACCTGTGCTTCTGAGTGATATGAGCGACCCGTGAGAGTCCAAATTGATAAGTGTCTACAGTTGACGGTTCAGCGAATTTTTAACGACTTCATAACTCGTTTGCATGATTCACCTTGCTAATTGATTGTTAGTTACTGCATTAAATTGGTTTAGGCTATTCGGTTTGCATTTCGCTCTGAGATTGAACTCGTTCCATTAGGTTTTAGGATCGAGTCTAGTTCTTGCTTAGGACAAGCAAGGGTTTGGTTTGGGGAAGTTTGATGCGTGTCTTTTATATGATGTTTTACACCTCATTTTACACGCATTTCAGAGCTCATTTGTGTAGTTTATGCTACTATTTGCCCCATTTCGTCTACTTTCGTATTTTTATGTAATATTGCAGATTTATGTGGAAATGAGTAGAAATTGAGCTAAATCCGTCTCCGAGTACCTTGCATTGCATTTGACATGAATTATTTACTCAAGGAACGAGCTTGGTGCGCATTTCGAGGCCTGAAAGACAATTTTATGAAGAATTAGGAGCGAACTATCAGCTAAAGCAGTCGATCGACTGGCCTTCATGGTCGATTGACCAACGCACGACTTACAGAAGCTTCTGTTCAGCAGAGTTCAGTCGATCGACCGGTCACAGTGGTCGATCGACCAAGCCGCTAATCTGCGTGAATTAAGAGATCGAGAATTAGGAAGCCCATAGTAGTTAGGTTTTAGGAAATAAGAACTACGTTGTATTCTATATAACGTAACCTAGGTTTTCAGAATAATCATCAAGCTTTAATTCAGTTTTATCATTAAGTTCCACACATACATTAGTTTAGGTTATTTCCGTTAATAAAGTTTCGTTTCGCATTCGGTTTTGATCTTTCTTCTGCAAATCCTCTACACGGTATTCATCTGTTTTAATATTCAGTTTGTTTGCTTTCATTCGTAGTATAGAATTGCTAGGTTAGATCTCCCGAAACCAATTTATTGTTTTATTTTAATTGTTCGTTTAATTAATTTAAGCATGAATTCGAATGTTTTAATTGTTAAGTTTAATGTTGTTATTATTTCCAACATGAGTAGCTAAATACCCTGTGCTAGGATGTAGGGAATCTGTAGAAGTAGGCGGCATTTGAATAGTGACCTAAATCGCGCCACGGTCGATCGACCGCACACCCTGGTCGATCGACTGGCCACGTGAGATATGCTTCGTTTTAATTATTTTAATTTCTATATTTGACAAATCGAGTGCACGCGACTAGTTGAATGCCTAGGAATTGACCGACCCAATAAAGATCGAAAGATAGGGAAGGGAGATAGCCTACCTAATTAAGACGACTAGATTAATGAGATCGAAAGATGAGTTAGTTTAGCCTTTTAAATCACTTTTCGGGACGAAAGTTAGTATTAGTGATATTAGGGACCTGTAGCGAGATCGAAAGATGTTACCTGCTGAGAATGGACCGAAAGGACTTCTTATTTTCCCGTCTCACGTGATTGCTTTAGACCTACCTAGTATACTGCCGCCGAAACTATAGTGAACCGACCATCTTAGCACCCTTTCAATATTTGATTTCATCCGTTTATTTAGTTTACTTTCTTTTACTGCCTTTAGCTATAGACCAAATCAAATCAAAACCCCCACACACTGTTACCTTAGACTAGAATTAGACAACTATTAATTGCATCTGCATCTCTGTGGTTCGACCCTGCTACCGCTATCTATAGTAGTAGTTGGATTATAAATATTATTTTTAGTGCACGCAACGATAGGCATCACTTGATACTTGGATTAAACAACCGACGTAGAAAGCTCACATGTTAGGTTTAAACTATTGGATGCGCATTCATGCATTTAAACCGTTTTATCAACTTTTGCATTTAACCAACCAAGATCGATCAGTAGAGGCCGCTACCGCGAGCGGGATTGGGTGTCCGATTAAAGGGCTTTTCAATACGTACCTTCACCTCTTACTCAGAAACTTTGGATAGTGGACGACCTTATCCAGGGCATACGAGAGTCATTCTAGAGATAGGATGCTAAAGAGGGACGATTCCTTATCTTTAGTACCTATGTCAAACACCGCTTTTTTCCTTGGTTGACCTAGGTATAAAGTGGATTCGAACGGGTTCCAAGCATCCCACAAATGCTTGGTGGCGACTTCGAACATCTCTTGCATCATTTCGAGACCCTTGCCGAGACAAAACCGACCGATCCCAAATGATCCGGTCGAAAGCATTTTTACGCCGCCGAGCGTGGCTTTCAAAAAGACCGATGTAAGTCTGCAGATTGGCTTGGTGTGCATTTGGCCTACGTCCACAGATTGGCGACTCCGCTGGGGAGAACTAGGACACTTGTGTCTTTGTGATCCCTAGATGGTGAGACTCGAACGAGGTCTTGGTTGAAATGCATTAATTGATATTACGATCATAGTCGGGTTTCCTTGTTCGGGACCACAACCTAACCCTTTTCGACCAATCGGCTCATCTCGTCGACGTGAGTTTTATCCCCGCGTTTTGAATACCGATTGAATCAAGCATGCCATTGACGTTACACATTTCTGTATCGTCAAAGAGCTTTCATCACCTTCGAGCACGAGGCTAGGGCACCCTCCTTACACATTTTGTTTGGATTGGTATCCCTCTCGAAAATCGGGGTTTGATTTCTTGGTGTGTAACCCACCTTTTTAAGTCAAAACCCGTGTCAGCATTATGTATAATATAATGAAACTGCGAGTTCTTATGTGTTATGTGATCATAAGTCCTTCCGTGTCATTTCGAAAACACCCTTTTGCGCCGTTATAATGGCCATTTCAAACCTCGGTCTTTCGCCGACCGTTGCATTTCAAATAACACGCCTTTCTAGGCCGTCGTAATGACGATTTTCAAAACCGGTTTTCTACAACCATTTCAACACGCCTTTATAGGCCGTCGTAATGACGATTTTCAAACCCAGTTTCCTACAACCATTTCAAACAACACACCTTTCTAGGCCGTCGTAATGACGATTTTCAAACCCGGTTTCCTACAGCCATTTAAAACAACACGCCTTTCTAGGCCATCGTAATGACAATTTTCAAACCCGGTTTTCTACAATCATTTCAAACACGCCTTTCTAGGTCGTCGTAATGACGATTTTCAAACCTGGTTTTTCAACCATTTCAAAACACCTTTTTACGCCGTTATAATCGCCGCGTCAAGAAACGGATTTTAACCCGTCGCAAGCCGACACAATGGCTCTTTCAAAACCCGAGAAAGGCTCACACCCCTTTTTCAAGACATTTGCAAATCCCGAGGACCATACACCGTCCCCGAGACCTTCTCAAACATTTCAAAACTCGATTTTCAAAACATACAATTTTGAATTTCAAAAAACCGACTTTGGAAGCAGTACATTGTCTTCCGAGCCGATTGAAACTCAAACCGTCTTTTGAAAACAAACTTAAGACAACTCTTCAACTGATCGACTTTTGGAGATTCCTATGCTTCGGAAGCCGTCCATAAAGAGACAAATGAATCTTTTTGAAAATCTCTATTTTCTAAAACTTCAGTCCACCATTCCGATTCCGCCTCGTGTCTATCGAATCGAAGCAAGCGTACTTATGGGTCTTTAATTATGAGTCGTCTCACCACGAGACTCGTCCATCGGCGTCACGCCACTATGTTGGACGCGAGTCAAAGTTCGGTCAACACCGTCACAATATAAATCGAGTCAGCACCGAGGCACCACGCACGGAATACCTCGTCTTGTTGAGTCTGAACTGTCGTTCGTCCTTTATATTGTCTGCGTTTAGTCATTAAACCGTGTCGGATTGAGATGTAATGTGAACCGTTTTTCTGCCTCAGAACCATGGCCCCGTCTTCAGCTTCATCCAATAACAACAATGACAACAGAGATGTTACAACTGCTCAGCTAGCCACCCTGCTCACCGCTCTTAAGGTCACCCTGGACCGTGTCGAGACCCGTATCGACACCCTGGAAAATAAGGAAACCGGAGAACACAACACTCTGCCTTTGATGGAAACTGAGAAAAGGCTCAAGCTTTTGGAGGAACAACTCCTAGCCCGCGGTAACAACATCCACCTTGAGAATAATCGAAGATTCTAACCCTTTGAGGATCAACTACCCGACAACTTTACCTTGACTGATGTACCCAAATTCAAGGGAGTGGAGGACCCACTCAATCACATTCGAGCCTTCAAAGACTACTTGGCCATAAAAGGGGTCAAACAGGAGCTCTTCACCTGGATCTTTCCATCATCCCTGGAACCGATCCCTCGCCAGTGGTACTATTCCCTCGACCCAAAGAACCTTACTACCTGGGACGAAGTCGCTGATGAATTTGCTAAACAATATGCCGACAATGTCGAAATCCTGGCTAACACCCGCACTCTTGAGGTCCTGACTCAGAATGATAAGGAAGGGTTCACAGAATTCCTAACCCGTTGGAGGAGGGTAAGCACTCAATTAGTCAGTAAGCCGAGTGAATCAACTTTGGTAGAGAAATTTGTCAACAATCTCCGCCCGGTTAATGCCAACCTGCTGAGATACCAAAACATCAAAACGTTCCAGGATCTACAAATCCTTGGGACCTGCTGATGGGTGATGTCGTTGGGTCACATCCAATCAAACACATTTATAATACTCAACAAACAACTAGTTAGCGGTAAGTCGAGGTCGATCCATGGGACGGTGGTTACCCAATTCATTCAATCTAATTATGGTTGTGCTTGGGGTTATCACAATTATAATGGGTTGATGATTTTAATCTAATAAAAGCAATAAACAAGCAACAAAAGGAAAGATGTAAACAATTGATTAAAAATGCTAGGATATCATGGGTTCATAAGGGGTTCATGGGAGTTGATCATACAAACATGTTTCCTACTAGATGCAAGCAATTATTATTTTGATTAATCGAGTTGGTTTATATCTTACAATCCTAGGAAGGTTTGGGTCCCGGAGCCGAATCGATTAGATTGTAAAACACCTACAAGTCGACTTAATCCTCCCTATCCAACTATATGCATGGTCTAATGAGACTCGAGTTGGTTTATGTCTTACAAGTCTTATTGAAAAGATAAGTGATGGTTGTAAATGCAAGGATTCATAGGCTTAGCATTTCATCAAACATAACATGTGCATAAGTTGAAATCACAACAAGCAAGCAAATTAATTATGGAAGCATATTAGATTAAGCATGAATCATTCCCCATGTTTATTTCCCCTAATTACCCATTAATCCTAGCTAAGTAACTACTCACTCATGATCAAGTTTAACATGTTAATAAGGTTGTCAATCATACTAACAAAGCCAAACATGATGAACAAGTAAGAAAGATTAACAATAATCAAAACAAGGATTAAGAGAATTATACCTATGGAGATTCCAAAATAATAATGCAAAGAATAATAGAAGAACTTGATAATTGATGGAAGGTTGTCAATCTCCCAATAAACCTAATAATCTTCTAATTACCCAATAATAAACTTGAATTACTCAATAATAAACTTGAACAATAATTAAGGAATGATTAATGTGTAATTTGTGGAAAGATTAAATGATAATCTATTCTAATCTACTCCTAATATAATCTAAGGAAGGATTGTTTTAACCTAATGAAAACTTGATGGTTTGATTATTACAAATGGGGTATATATAGTAGAGCATCATTAGGTTAAGCAAGGGTAAAATAGTAATTACACTTTTGAGTTTTAAGCAGGGAAACGTTGGTCTCAAAAGAAATACGCGCGGATTTATGGTTCACGTAGCAAGGGAAGGCTTCCTGTCCAGGAATACGCTCGTCCCGAGCGAAATATGGGCGTCCTGGGCTTCAACCCGAGCGGGTTGAATTTGACCCGAGTGGGTTGAGCTGTATCTTGAGCTCGGATTGTAAAACGGACGTCATTTCCTTATCCGGACTCCTATTGGAGTGATTCAAAAAACTAGATCACTTGATTTTTCGACGCCGTTTCATCTAGCATACTTTCAGAGCCAAAGGAGCAACTCTTGGTTTGGGTTTCGAGCAATTTCTTTTTGCAATGTCTTCCTTCTCGTCATCCTTGCTTTTTAGCCTAAGATGCCTCTATATACTCTTTATTTCTACTTCCTTGGTCATCATTCTTGCCTCCTCTTCATACTTAGTCCATCAAATATCGTCAACAAGCTTCCAAATATGCACGAAAGACGGGAATTTCCGCCTTATTATCTCCTTTCCTATAAAACATATAAAATGCACTAGGAAAGCAAATAGGAAGGATTTGACGGATAAAATGGTCATGGAATGTTATAAAAGTATGCAAAATAGGTTCAATTAGGGGACTAAATGTGCGCAAATAATGTTCACATCACCCGCATTGAAGACGGCCTCCGCAAGGGCGTCATAGCCAAAACCACCGGTAGAGGCTATCAGGGATCTACATCAACCGGATCTCGCCCCTATGGTCAAACAAACAAAATCAATAAGGTCAACCTCCTTGAACCAACCGCAAAGAGGGTCGAGCGTCCTCAAAGAGTATTCACCAACCTGGGGTCAACTTATGCAAGCGCTCTAAAAAGGCTTATGGACCAAGGGAAACTACAACCAATTGGACCCACTCCGGATCCATTTGAGGCTAAGAAAACCCGTTTTTGGAATCCCAATGCCTATTGCCAGTACGACCAGGGGAAAGGTCATGACACGGAAACCTACTTTAAGCTCAAACACATCATTCAAGACATGATTGAGAAAGAAGAATTACTTTTACCTCCACCGACAAAACCAAACAACAGGACAAACCCCTTGGGAATCCATGCTATCTATGATGAAGAACCAACCTTGGATTGCTCACACCTCATCCTGCCAATTGATGACGAGGTGAATGCCTTGGAGAAAGATGCCCCTGACGGGATATTTGTGTTCAGCGATTGAATTTCAATCCGCCTACGCCAAAACCACACCCGAGGGAGGGTCCTCCGAGCACTCAAAACTACCCTCACCAGGAAGGATTGCTCCCGCGATCATTCTGGCATGTACCTCACAATAATCAACCTCACAATAATCAACCCCACAAAAATTACCTTCACAAAAATTACCCCCACAAAAACTTCCCTCACAAAAACTATCCACCGAGGAATACCCCTCCAAGGTACCCTCGAGATGCCGAAATCAATGGTATCTGGAGAGATGACACGGAGGATGTCTATATAGTTCCGAGAAAGGGCAAACAAGCAAAAGAGATCGGTCATCATACCCGGTCCGGACGCCCCTATCAAAACCCGAACAATTCAATGGTCGTTCCAATAACGAATGACCAGGTTATCCCGGACGTGGACACTCAACCCAAGGTTCCCAAAAACTCGATCCTCAAGCAACTGCAAAAAGCAAAAGCCGAGATTTCGATTTGGCAACTGATTGCTACATCCTTCGAACATCGGCAAGCTTTACTACAAGCCTTGGGAAAGTTGACAGTTCCCTCTACCTCCTCTCCTGAAGAAGTGGTGGCACATATGACAAGGGATGTCCTCGACTTGAACAACCCAGTCATCTTCTCTGACGAAGATATCCCTCCATTCGGAGCCAACCATAACCTAGCCCTATACATCACCGTACAGTGCCTAAAAAAGAATGTGTCTATGGTTCTAGTGGATGACGGATCTGCGGTTAATGTCATTCCCCTCAAGACGGCTCATAAACTGGGTATCAAAGAAACTGATTGGTCCCAACTAATCAAGGAGTGCGCGCTTATGACGGTACTCGTCGCAAGGTTGCGGGGCTTATCACCTTGACTATTGCAACTGGACCCTTGGAAAGCAAGCCAGTTTTCAGGTGGTCGACATTGACGCCTCTTTCAACATGCTTTTGGGACGCCCCTGGATTCATGCCGTCAAGGCCATTACCTCAACCCTTCATCAGAAAATCAGGGTCCCTTTCAACGGGAAGACGATCACGATTCCCGCTTCCCTAATCAAGGGTATCATGAAAAAGGGAATAGCCTCCCAAGTCATTGAGGAGGACGACAGCGAAATGTGGGGATTCCAAGCTGTGAACGCCCTAACCGATGAATCAGCGCCTTTTGATTGTGACCCATTCTCCAAACTCACAGTCAACCGCATTCTGATGCACCAGGATTACTTCCCGGGTCTACCCCTCAATCCGCTAAAGAGCACCTTGCCTCCCTTGAAACAGGCTAAGGTCCCTAACATCCCCTTCGGGCTAGGCTATGAGCCTACCGATGAAGACATCCAGGAAATGAACCTCCTAATACGGAAGCGCAAAAAGCACGGAGTCATCCTCCGTCCCTATCATTTGACCCTCAATGGATACTTCGTCCCCGAGGGAGAATCCGAGCTCTACCTATGTTGATACAATGATGTAAGTATATTTACCTATGAATAGCACGACTCCAAAAATCTTGATAACTCCTAAATGAGAACAAAACAACATATATGTGAAAGTTAAAAATGCAAATATTACTTCATAGCCAATGGAACTTAAAAATAAATAAATAATTAATTAATTTAAAACCTTAATACACTTACCTTAATGTTGATACAATGATAAGAAAGATTATTGATATATATATATATATATATATATATATATATATATATATATATAAATGGGATAATGTGAGTATGACTCATATATTTGAGGATTGAGGATTAATACTAGCCGTCGAATCTAAGAGATTCAACGTCTGTTATTTAACGCGGATAATTAAGGGTATTATGGTAATTTGAGGAGCGGGTATAAAACCTCCGTATTCCGTTGAAATCATTCATTCTTGCGCAATTCGTTTCTCTCTCTATTACCTTCTACGTTTTCTCCCATGGATCCCTAATTTCCTAACGCTTTATTTCGTGATTTCTATGTTTCGAATTCAATTTTAACTCAATAATTTATCGTTCTTCTATTTCTTATCAACGATCATGCTCTTTCAATCGAAATCGTGATGTCAGGTACATCTACTTTATCTTTAATTTGTAATTTCAGCTTAATTTTCATGTAATTGTTGTTTCTGCTACATATATTTGTAGTTACTAGTCATCTTACTGCGTTTCTTATGATTTTGTAGCTACTATTGTTCTCGATTTATACTATTGTTCTCGATTTATATCTAGATGAGACATATATCTCTTTTCCCTATATCAGGTTTAATCTGTAAGGATCTCATATGATTTATTTGTCTTCTTTCTCATACATCTAGGTTTAATTCGAACAAGTTACGAATTTGTTATATATTCAGTAATTTTCCTGATCCATGTTCAATTCACCTGGTGTTATGATTTTTTGTTCTCGATTTATAATTTTGCTCAGATTGATTCATATTGTCTTTTTATTTGATTGCAATTTTAATTTATTTCACTTTGATCGAGTTTTGTTTGTTATGTAAAATTAATTTACATTTGTAGTATCTTAATTGTTTTACATCTTTTTAAACTTGTACCAGATTGATGTACATATGTTTTACATTGTTACTCCTTAATGTTATCTAGTAGTAGTATACATTTAGGTTCTTAATTGTTCAAAATCTTATCTGCTGAAGTATCATATATTATGAGTTATTGTATTAAGACAAGCTCATTTTACTTTCTTTTTAGAAGTTTTTAGTTGTGCAACTTCTTATGGATTTACTTATGATGATGATGTGGCTGTATATTGTATCAATTTGTAACTAATTAATTAGCTTCTAGCTGATATACACTGGACTTCCGTGGATTTATGTCTCCTGTTGTCATAATGAAATATGTGAAGTTGGGCTTCTGTTTTAGGTGTCAAAATTATCTTATTGTGTTATGGAGGATCTTATGACACTCATGTAGACAATTTAGCTGGTATGATGAAAGTATGAAGTATTGGTTCATATATACACTCATGACTCATCTAGATATGGGGCAGTTATTAGCATATTGGTTCAAATGCATGAAGTAATGATAATAGGTCGGATCATTAGATGTTTGAAGAACAAATGTATCAATTGAGGTCCTTTTAAGACCGTTGCACTTATAAGTGCTTGCTTCATCTAGCTGCAGGATTATGGAGTGGATTTTGATGACAATGAGCAGTACATGAAAACATTCAGTTGTCTATGTGTATGGCATGTGCCCATGGCATATATTTTATGTGTGATACGATCGTTATGTATCAAAAATAAATAACTAAGTTACTACTAACAGAAGTCAGCGGTAAGTAGGGTCGATCTCCACAGGGAGGCGGTTTACTATCTACTTGTCTATTCTATCTGTCTAATGTCACAATCTGGGGGGTTTGGTTGTTTTGAACTAAACTAATTAGACTAAGGCAAGAGAGATGAATAAGAGAAATTAACAGTAAGAGAAGGGAGAAATATGCTAGGAGTCGGTCTACCGTGGCAGCTACACTATCGGGTCAACTGAGTCGATTAAATTATTGATAAGAAGAGCGAGGTTGTCACCTTTCGGTCCTTAAACCTACGATTATACCCTTTCGGTCTCTAATCGCCCTAGGGTCTCCCTAACTTAGCTTTCGCCCTAATTAGGTATCACCTATTGTAATTAAGCAAGCCTTCCCTTCCAATCTTTCGATCCAGGTCGGGGGTAACTAAATAAATCGGTCTCCTGCATGCATTCATTCAACCTAATAACAATTATATTTCTTCATACAATTCTTAACACTAAACTAATCTAATCATGTCAATCCTAACATATTGCTACCATGGCTTCCCTAATCCTAACATATTAAGGGAATTAGCTAGACATAATTAAATAGGCAAGAACAAGGAAAAGAGTAATAAACATTAATTAAAGAGAGTAAAGAGAGTAAGGGGAAGAAAAGTTACAGAAATAAGTCCGGAAAAGAGAAGAAATAAAGTAACAGTGTATTAGAATTATAAGAGATCCCGAGAGGGAAAGAGAAGAGCCCCCACAAAATTGACGTCTTAACTCCCTATTTATAAGAAAATAGGATTATTAACTAACCTAATGACGGAAATAAACTAAAAAGCCCAGCCCGTAAGAGAATCCACTCGATCGAGTGATTTAAAACCACTCGATCGAGTAAACTAGAGCTTAAACCACTCGATCGAGTAGAAAATCTACTCGATCGAGTAAATCAAAAAAGGCAACTACTCGATCGAGTAGAAAAAGGACTCGATCGAGTAAAATTGTACTCGATCGAGTACTTTCCAAAGAACGATTTCTGTTTTTTGCACTGAACTTCAAACGGCTGCCATTTCTTCGTTACTTGGGCAAACAGGGCGATTCCGGTGGCGTTGGAAAGCTAAGAGGACAAAATTTCACCTCCAATTGGAATCACCTGAATATAAGTTGAAGAACTCTAGATATGGCTCTCCAAATTAGGAACTAGTAATTTGAAGTTCTTCCTTTGCTCGCCTAGCTATCTTTCTTCTTTGCGCATCTCAAAATAGCTACATTCCCGCTCCAAATTCACTCTTCCTCCAAATGCATGCTAAACGGACGGTAAAAGGCTTAATTTCAATACTTTATGGTTCATTCCTGCCAAAGTAGCATATTCGGGGCATTTCGTAGCATAAACTACGATAAAAGCATGGAAATACGTGCATGAAAAGGCCTAAAAAGACTATATAAAATGCACGTATCAAATCTCCCCAAACCAAACCTTTACTCGTTCTCGAGTAAACTAAATGCAAACTAATGGAACGGAAAAGATAACTCAGAGCTAGCTACAAATGCCCACTTAAACCAATTTAATGCAAGCAAACTAACTCTTATAGCAAACAGTCAAATGCAAACGAGTTGTAAGATGTTTATAATAAAGCTGAACCGTCGACCTTGCAAGACCTTTAAAAATGGACTCTCACGGGTCACTCTTCTCTCATGAAGCAAAGGGTGAACATATATATGTAAGAGAGAAAGAAAAATAGTCGCTCATCTAAACTACGACCCACATAAACATGCATGCAACTAATATGATAGACAATTCTAGTTACCGTACATACATTCCAACCAAACAAGGTCCTGTCACAGCCGAGGGCTTATAAAAATATGGTAAATTGAGGCAATGGGTAAGAAAAGGCAAAACATTTATGGAGGTATAGGTGATCAAGCTAGTACCTAAACAGAACCATGTGACAACATCCATTTCCAACTCAATTATGAAATACACACAATGCCCTTCATTTGGCATAAAACTCACCAAACCGAACTGAAAATACTCCTCAAATGATATAGATAAAGCATAGGAGTGAAACCGTCTCATTAAACAACATCTTTTTTTTTCTTTTTCTTTCTATTCTTTTTTTCGATTTCTTCTTTTTTTTTTGGGATATTCTCTCGTGTACCCCTCAACTTTTTCATTTTCTACGATATACCCCTCTTTTCATGTAAAAAAACTTTGACCGTCAATAACTCTTGGCTATAAGTTCAGAGTACGATAAATTTTGTTTCCACATTGACCGTCTTTAAGAGGTCTTCAAAAAAGTTCACCAACGTCTCAACAAATTATGGTCGGTCAAAGTTTATTCTTAAAAAATGTTTGACCAACCATTTTTCAAAATGCTTTTTTTCAAATTCAAGGCCTTGACTAATTTGTTTGAAAAAAAAATTACCATTTTTTTTTATTGTTCAAAGTTTTTTTGTGAAAAACGAGGGGTACACCTTTTTTTTTTTTTTATCCCTTTTTTTCCTTTTCGAATTCCTTTTTTTCATTTTTCATGTCTTTTTTTCTTTTTCACGTCTTTTTTCATCATCCTCCCTTCCTTCATAAATTACCAACTCCGAATCAACAGATACAAGCCAAACTTGGGACAATGAAAAATATACCGCAAAAACACACTAAACTAGCTTGACAAGGCAGGCTAAATTTGGAATGTAGCTAAGGGTCAATAGGCAAATTTGGCTAATGTGGAGTTAAATGGGTAAAAATGAAAGAAAGGAAAATTGTAAGCACCTCCCTGCATGTGACACTAACCACTAACCCGAATGTATGACGGCAAAAAGAAATTGAATTTCATATACGTGCAAATTAATGAACATGTTATGCAAGGAGTAACTACTCACAATCCTACATGAAACTGGTCACAAATGACACCAGTTTATACGACTCTAATCCTTAGAATATATAAGTAGGTTGCCAAAATTTCAGGTCAAGTCTATTCGTTCAGCTAAATTTTAACATTAACTCGTAGATATGCAAAAGACAAAGCTAAAAAGATATATAGTCTATGCAAGGCTTAAGCAAAAGACAAATAATAGAGCAATTTCATCACTGGAATCCATCGTTCCGACTCAACCTATATGCAAAAATAAACATGAATTTTTTTATTATTTTCGTTTTTTTTTTTTATAAATTTTTTTTATTATTATTTTTTTTTTTTTGAATTTCTTTGAATTTTATGAAAATAACAATGCAAACGGAAAAATTAAACGTGATTACAGAAATGCAATAAAAACAATATGCAGACACAGATATGGATGCATAACCTCCCCAAACCAAACCGTACAATGCCCTCATTGTACCAAAACATGGAAAGGAAATGCAAACTAAAAGAGAAAGAAAGAAAATGCGGGAAACTCACAAGATACGCGAAAAAGGGACCTCCCCAAACCGACCATGAACATGGGAGGTTGCTAAAGGCTCGGAATACCGTCTCAAGAAGCTTATCCAAGTCAAAAACACTCGATAGCCGTTGAACAGTGGTCGATCGAGTGAACTGGGCGTCTAAAACTGCTCGATCGAAAGGAATTTTGGTCGATCGAGTAGTTCACTCCTTGCAGGTGCTCGATCGAGTAAAATAATCACTCGATCGAGTGAATTTATCAGCAAAAGTGCTCGATCGAGTACAAGTACTCGATCGAGTGAACCTCAGTAATTCCTGCAAAACACAAATAAAAACAGCCCGCAAACTAACTAGACAAGCATACTGAGATAGTCTATGGTACGAAGACCATTTATTACAACTAAAAGGAGATAAAATGCAAAATAATTAAAGATAAATCTCCGGATTGCCTTCCGGGTAGCGCTAGTTTCAGTCAGGTCCCAGCTCGACCGTCTTTTCTTCGAGCCTCTCTAATCAGTCATAATCAAAACAGTTCAAAGCGCGCAACATTAAATCATAAATCTGCGCATGTGCTACACAGAAATGTAAGTAGCACCAAAGTGGAATACAAGCATAGGAAATAAAAGTATATAAACATTTAAGTCTAACAAATTTCCTATGAGAGCTCCTAAATTTATCCACAAAATAAAGGAGCGCAGGAGCAATAGACGATAAAGTAGGGCTACGTTTCAGATTAACAAGATTGAGATGACAAGGACGGTGAAAATTCGTTTATTTATACGTCCACATGGGAGGGGATATAGCATTAAAAGGAATAGCACGAGTCAAACGAGGTAGCGTACTTTGAATATTCACAATAATAAGATCATCGCTAATTACCTCAGGTAGGTTGCTCTCAATGGAATCATCGACAAAAGAATGTAATACCTCATCCGTGCTAGGAGCAAATACCGACTCAGCTGTCCTTTCGTCGCCCTCAATGGAATTCAGCCCGTAAATCGCAGCCTCAAGCGCATCCAGCTCGGCTTTGAATAGGGGAGACTCACCATAACCATTCTCATCATCAAAATCGTCGTCGAAAATGAACCCAAGCAACAAATCATTGCTTTCGCTGGCCAACTCAGTCGATCGAGTAGAATTGTCACTCGATCGACCACTATCCTCCTGATTTTCACTCGATCGAGTAGAAACATCACTCGATCGAGAACTTTCTTCTGGGAATTCACTCGATCGACTAATATAAGTCACTCGATCGAGTGATTCTTCCTGTACAGCGCTGAAATCCTCGCGTAAACTTTTGAAGAGTGATAGAAATTAGTCATCCGAGTCATAAAAATCATCCTCAGCATTGGGCAGCACGGTTTCTTCATGGGAAAAACCGCTTCCAGTAAAGTATACCTCTTCTGGTTCCCAACTATCCGACTCAGCTGCTAACTGAGCAATTTCAGACTCGAGCTTATCAAATCGCGCAAAAGTGCGTCTATCATCATCTTGCATTTGGAATGCAAGTGTTTCCAACAAGGACTTCAGCTCCACAATCTCTTCTTTCTGGATATCAGGTGGATCTTGTTGTGGTGGCCATTAATAGGGTGGATATGGCGGCACAACTACAGGGGAATGGCTAACACGTCCCCAACGCTTGAACTCGTAGACCGCGTCATTTTCTGCCATACAAAGAACTGCATTGTGCTCAGCAGAACCACATCTCCCGCAGTAAATCACCTGTTGCGCCATATAATGGGACATAGGTGATGGGTCAAAGGTACTCAAGCCTTCCCCTTGACTATCTTTCACCTAGAACTGTCTAGGTAGTACCTGTAAGGCCTATCAAAACAGCACTAAAGAAAAAGATTAGAACGACCTCAAGGGAAAAATCCCCTGAGGCTAAAAACAACAGAATTAAACAAATAAATAAATAGTTGCCTCCACGGCAACGGCGCCAAACTTTGATACGATCGTTATGTATCAAAAATAAATACCTAAGTTACTACTAACAGAAGTCAGCGGTAAGTAGGGTCGATCTCCACAGGGAGGCGGTTTACTATCTACTTGTCTATTCTATCTGTCTAATGTCACAATCTGGGGGGTTTGGTTGTTTTAAACTAAACTAATTAGACTAAGGCAAGAGAGATGAATAAGAGAAATTAACAGTAAGAGAAGGGAGAAATATGCTAGGAGTCGGTCTACCGTGGCAGCTACACTATCGGGTCAACTAAGTCGATTTAATTATTGATAAGAAGAGCGAGGTCGTCACCTTTCGGTCCTTAAACCTACGATTATACCCTTTTGGTCTCTAATCGCCCTAGGGTCTCCCTAACTTAGCTTTCGCCCTAATTAGGTATCACCTATTGTAATTAAGCAAGCCTTCCCTTCCAATATTTCGATCCAGGTCGGGGGTAACTAAATAAATCGGTCTCCTGCATGCATTCATTCAACCTAATAACAATTATATTGCTTAATACAATTCTTATCACTAAACTAATCTAATCATGTCAATCCTAACATATTGCTATCACGGCTTCCCTAATCCTAACATATTAAGGAAATTAGCTAGACATAATGAAATAGGCAAGAACAAGGAAAAAAGTAATAAACATTAATTAAAGAGAGTAAAGAGAGTAAGGGGAAGAAAAGTTACAGAAATAAGTCCGGAAAAGAGAAGAAATAAAGTAACAGTGTATTAGAATTATAAGAGATCCCGAGAGGGAAAGAAAAGAGCCCCCACAAAATTGACGTCCTAACTCCCTATTTATAAGAAAATAGGATTATTAACTAACCTAATGACGGAAATAAACTAAAAAGCCCAGCCCGTAAGAGAATCCACTCGATCGAGTGATTTAAAACCACTCGATCGAGTAAACTAGAGCTTAAACCACTCGATCGAGTAGAAAATCTACTCGATCGAGTAAATCAAAAAAGGCAACTACTCGATCGAGTAGAAAAAGGACTC
The DNA here is from genome assembly GCF_048544455.1 of Silene latifolia. NCBI lineage: Eukaryota > Viridiplantae > Streptophyta > Magnoliopsida > Caryophyllales > Caryophyllaceae > Silene > Silene latifolia. The sequence goes on along the minus strand of NC_133532.1, from coordinate 65,089,038 downwards.
GATCGAGTAAAATTGTACTCGATCGAGTACTTTCCAGCAACAGTTTCCTGCTTTACGCACTAAATTTCAAACGGCTGCCATTTCTTCGTTACTTGGGCAAACAGGGCAATTCCGGTGGCGTTGGAAAGCTAAGAGGACAAAATTTCATCTCCAATTAGAATCACCTGAATATCAGTTGTAGAACTCAAGATATGGCTCTCCAAAGTAGGCACTTGTAATTTGAAGTTCTTCCTTTGCTCGCCTAGCTATCTTTCTTCTTTGCGCATCTCAAAATAGCTACATTCCCGCTCCAAATTCACTCTTCCTCCAAATGCATGCTAAACGGACAGTAAAAGGCTTGATTTCACTACTTTCTGGTTCATTCCTGCCAAAGTAGCATATTCGGGGCATTTCGTAGCATAAACTAAGATAAAAGCATGGAAATACGTGCATGAAAAGGCCTAAAAAGACTATATAAAATGCACGTATCAATGTGAATAAAACTTGTTTTGTGGCCACCTCAATTCTCAGTTTAAGCTCAGATGATTTGGGGTCGGCTAATATGAATATCTTTCGAAACGTCAACGACCAGTTCTATAATGTGTCTTCTCTTGTTTTGTCTTATATATTGTTCTTGACCATCTCTGCCTCATTTAGGTGATGTTAATCCTGTTTTGTCCTATAAGTATTTGCTTTTTGATATTCATCTATTTAAAGGTCTGAAAAATTCTGAACTTTTTAATATAAAAAGTACTATCTCTGAGACTGTTCGCATAGGTACTGCCTTAAGGACTAACACTCCATTTACTTTCCTGAGAAACTTTTCACTGTGGAGCAAGATGTTGATATACTATGAAGATATCGGTATGAATGTCAGCCTTTTGAATTCTCGGCTACATCACCTTCTAAACCTTGCAGTAAGATCAGATGTCGCTATTTATAGAAGCAGATATATAGAAGTATGTCGTGAACGTACACACTGTGAGTGCGAGACAAAGAATTTAGAAATGATACTTGCTAAATTGAAGAAGGTTCGTGTTCTACTCGCTTCTGAGGTGAAGGTTTTGGAGTCCAAGGCGGATTGGCAGAAGTACATGGAAGCATATTTTAAGTTTATTCAAGCTAAAGACGAGATCAGGGAAATTGAAGCCTTGATAGCTGATTTTGACAATTTTTTAAGCATTGTGATACAGTCATTGAGACCTTGAAACTGAAGGGTAATAAGCACGAACCTAAGTTCCAGGAAGAACGGGTAGAGGAAGCAATTAGAATGACAACTAGATATGTTGGACAAAAAAATGTAACTGGAAGTACATGGATGTAATGCTGGTAGAACTTATTTCATTTGTTACTCAATCCTTAATTATTTCTGGTGTAGGTGAATATTGTATCTCAAGATTACAAAAGTAGTTATGGCTAAACAATTTCTTTTGTCTCTGATATAATTCTTGGTAAAGTGTGATATTGTTTCAAATATCATGTGATATTTTACTTTAATGGTTGTGATCTTGTTTCTCATATAACACAAGTGGATAGGGATTTAAAATTTCTTTTTACTTAAATATTGTTTTGTATATAGTGTGATATTGTTTTACATACAGTGTGATATTGTTTCTAATGACTTGTGGTATTTTATTTTACTGGTTGTGATATTGTTTCACATTAGCATAAAATTGGAGACTCCTTTTAAAATACTTTTAACCGTGATATTGTTTTGTATACAGAGTGATATTGTTTATAAGTACGTGTGATATTGTATAACAATATCACACAAGGAGTATTGTCTACAATTAAGTGTGATGTGATGATATTGTTTCAGAAGAATGGTGATATTGTTTCAAATGAAGTGTGATATTGTTTACAATAACGTGTGGTATTGTAAAATACAAAAGGCAAATCTTGGTAATACTATATTATTTATTCTGGGGTTTTATGATATTGTTAACCAAAAATGAAGAAATAATACAAAATTGTTGCCATTTGGAATTACATTTAAGCATAAAAGAATGTGTATATGTGAGTAAAATGAGTAAAAAAAGACGATTTTGTTAAGTTGATGATGTAATATAGACTTTCTCAGCATGCACACAAGCTCTTAATCAACATCCGGAAGTGAAAAAATCTGCAAAAAAAAAAAAAAGAAAACAAAGATAAAAAAACATGTCAGTAGTAAGTTTAATACATTAATAACAAAACTATGATATTGTTTCTAAGAACTTGTGGTATTTTATTTTAATGGTTCTGATATTGTTTTAGAGTATCACAAAAATGGGGAGTCATTTAAAGCACTTGTGAAATAGTGATATTGTTTTATATAAGGTGTGATATTGTTTCTAATAACGTGTGATATTGTTTCTCGGTATCATAAAAGTAAAATATAATTAACAAATCTGCCTGAGGTTTCCTGATATTGATAAGCAAAAAAAAAATACAAAAATGGGACAATTTAAGATTGCCGCCCAACTCCGGCGTGCTACTACTTTCAGATCTCATACAAAAAAAAATACAAAAATGCCGCTGTAATGAATGTAATACACAACTAACCCCATATCTACCATCTTTATCAAAACAACTAACACGGCCTACCACCACAATCACAACCAGTCATTCTGGCAGCCAAAATATTTTTAACTAAATAAAAATATACCCTAATTACATAATTAATCTCTCTCGAAATTCACACAAACCCAAATAGAACTCCATACCACTTTGTGTGGTTTAAGTGAATCAAACTAATATGGCTGGAATGCCAATACTTTGAGACAACCTTTTCGCTCTCATGTCTACATATAATGACTTGATCTCAATCTAAGAACGCTAGTGGAAGTAATGCACATGCCAAAAGAGAAAAACAGGAAGGCAAAATTTTTCTCAAGTCTCACCTTTAATGCAGCCTCAGTAGGCATACCGCTGGCAACAAAGTGACCACCAGATTGTTCGACACGGGCATCATTTCATATAGCTGCAACTTTGGCAATCATTTGAAGATTTGTATCCATGTCATCGGTAGGCCAGTCTTATATTAGACCAACAACTGGATCATAGGTAGTCCCCTCCACATTGAAGGTTCTAATGGCACCACGCCTCAAGCCTATGGCAACAATTTTTGACACAGCCATCTGATTGGTGGTCAAAGTACCAGTGTTGTCGGAAAAAATAACAGTTGTGCAACCAAGAGTCTCAACACTATATAATTTTCTAACCATAGAATTTTTTCTGAGCCATCTTTCGTGTTCCAAGGGTCAGGCAAGTCGTTATAACTGCAGGGAACCCTTCAGGAATTGCAGCAACATCCAGTGCTACAACAATTTCAAAGTAATAAGTACACTTCTCAAACGAGAATTTAAAGTTCGTTGGCGACCACCCATCATCAACATATTCCTAGGTAAGGAAATACTTGACATTGATCATCCAAACCAATCCATTGCTTTCCTGCCACACCCCAACTATAACATTCAGAATCAATATCAAGAATATCACCAATGGCTCAACAAACGTCGTAATCCCCATCTCTCCACCTTCATCACCATCATACCACGCAAGCACATTGAAGAACAAAGCAATATCCTAACTAAAGTATCATTAAATTGATCCAAAATCAACCTCCAAACTGAAACCCCATCATGCTTATCCAATTCATTCAATCTATAAACTCTCTACCTTTTCTTGACCTCCTCACTTGAAATACCGACATCACGACTAACACCATACTTTTCCTCACACTCCTTCACGTCTTTCGCCCACGACGAAAATGAATCTCCGCATTTCCCTGGTTTACTACTCAAATTCTCTTCTTTTTTACCATAATCATGCCCTCCTTTTGCCCATTTTACTTCAATCACTACCAAAAATTCACAAATTACCGCAAAACAGAACTACTCCATCTCATTTACTCCTGTAAATTACGATATATAATCAATTAATCATAAGATTTAACATTTCAACATTCAAACAAAAATATGCATAACAATATACATACGTATCCGTACACGCATATTGTATAATTATTTGATTTTAACAAAATTTCCCCCAAATATACCTAATTTCAAAATTTCTAAAGCATTAGAGCAAAATTTATACCTGCATTCAAATCAAAGCATTAGAACATAAAAGTACCCTAAATAACTCGATAATTAGTTTGATTTTTTTGATTTAATCTTATTAAACTCATCTAATTCAACATACATACAATAATTTTGAACAAAATCAACATGTACAATCAATTTAATACTACATAAGTTGAAAAAAATCGCAGAAATGGATAAAAATGAGAAACAAATGTACCTTGACGATTTTGGAGAGAATTCTACACGAATAAATCTAGAATGTTAAAATGCAGTTGAATTCGTCTTTGAAATTTTAGGTTTTTGCGGATTTTCAGCGAGATTTTAGAGAGGATTTTGTGATATTTTTCATTTGAATATTTTGTTTGATTTTGGTAAATTTTTTAGAGAGAGAAACTGACGACTGATTTTGGGAGTTTTAGGGGTTTTGTTTGTCAAATTTTCTAGCGATATTGTTTTGTATATGATGTGATATTTCATTCGTTACTCAATCCTCAAATATTTAGGAGTTCTCACCGGATCCCGACTCTCTCGCTCTCTCTCTCTCTCTCTCTCTCTCTCTCTATATATATATATATATATATGGGGGCGGGGTCAGGTACGAACTAAAGTTCCGTACGAACTTACGAACTAATTTAAAAAATTATCTTAACAGTAAAACCAATTCAAAGGCTGACATTTATTCCCCCAATCTCACGCCCTTTCCCATCATTCAATAACAGCTTCTTCGGTCCCAAATCACCATTCATCAACCCGCCGGAGACACTAACCCTAGCCAGAATAGCTAACGGTCCCACAAACTGATGTCTCACCGCCGACGAAGTCGCCATGTCCACCACCGGCACGACAGCATTACCGGAGCACCGATGATATCAGCGGAGCACTGGCGGCACTTCTTATCTCTGTATCCTCAAACCCGTACCTCCCTTTCATCAGCTTTCATCTCCATTCTACTAACCTGATACAGCCGCCGGCGAGAAATGTTGCCGACAAACCTAAAAATTGTGATTTTAAATATAGATCTATTGAAAACGAAGTAAAATTTCGAAACATTTGGAGTCAGAAATGTCTTTGCCGGCCAATTACGGGTCAATAGGTGGTGCTGAAAGGAGAATGGCGACGATGATGCGGTGTTTATTCAAGGTTTCTGAAACCTATTGTTGTTGAATATTGGTATCCATAGTATGTGTTTGCATTGGTCCTGTCGTTTCAGGTTTGGGTATATTTCCAGAGTGTTACTTAGTAGTATTTAGCCATTGAAAGTCAATTCGGGGTCACTTCGGGTTAGATCTAGTCAGTTTGGGGTTCGGTTTATTTTTGGGGTGGCCTATTTGGGTACAGGATTGGGTGACCTCATTCTGATCAAGTCAATTTGCGAGGTTTTTCCTGATCTTGCACAAGCAAGAGTCTTTGAAGCATTGGGATAACGATGTTTGATTCAAGGTTTTTGAATTCGGATGGTGGTGTATGTCACAGGGAGACTCTAAATGCTACTGGTTGTGAAGCCATACGCTACATAACGATGTGTGTATCTAAAGTATTAAACTGTGAATTTGGGACAATAATATGTGTATCTAATCCTATCTAGGTAGTTTGCACATGTGATTATGACTTCAAGGGAGACCACATTTTGTTCATCTTGCTAATTTGTGTGATTACTGATTTCAGAAGGCCAAGTTCATGCAATTTAGTTATATTGTCTTCTGTTACTTCGAGAATCACATATCTTGATATCGAGCAATCATCACTAATCTTTCTCTTTTGCATCCTTGTCACATTTGCTAATTTATCTCCTTAGTTAAGATATTGTAATCGTTCATCCGATGAATGTCGACGGAATGGAGGCTTATGTCAAAATATTTCATCAGTACGAGTAAAGGGAAAAAACATCTGCAGTTAGTTAATATAGTACTGGATAAAGTGATAAAAGAAGTATCATATCGATACAAATCATCAGGAAGTGGCTGGAAAGATTTGGTAAGACTGGAAGAACAGCTAGCACTGATGTTGTTGCTAAGCTGTGCAAGATTTTAAGAGACCACAAAGTTAAAAAGATATACACAGTATGATAAAAATTCACTACATTATCAATGATCTCTTATCATACTTATCTCCCACTTGGAACTGAAATTATTTGAGGATTAAATTATGTTGGTTGCGTGCATTGGACGGAATCACGGAATCCACAAAATTATCTGGCCGAGGAAATAAGCTTTAACAAATTTTAATACCCGCCCTTTTAGGGATTCGTTGACCGACGTTGACCGACCTTTGGAGCAGGTGATGGCCTTTAGGAATGCGTGTCAGGGATATTTAGTGGCTTGTTAGAGTATGAGGATGAGTGGCACTCGATAGAGTAGAGGTTACTCGATCGAGTAGCTTGGGTACTCGATCGAGTAGGGGCCACTCGATCGAGTAGGTTAGTTACTCGATCGAGTAGCTTGGGTACTCGATCGAATAGGGGCCACTCGATCGAGTAGGTTAGTTACTCGATCAAGTAGCATCTTTCCAGCGAGGGTTTATAATCGTGTTTTGTCAAAACCGCAAATCATTTCCGCCTCCTTCTTTCAGACCTAGATGTCGTCTCCCCCTTTCCCTTCACCAAATACCTTCCATGGGAGCCTTTGAGGATGCTAGTACCTTGAGGATAGGTTACTTGAGTCGGGTAGCGGTCGTAACGCCGTTGTGAGATGCGTAGGTATGTCATCGTCATCATCTTTGTCTTTGTTGTTCCTTGTAGGGTTGTGTTTTGTAGTGATAGGCTTGTGTACGTTTTGTATAGGGATTGCTTGCTTGGTTGATGTCGTATGGTTGATCGAGGAATCGCTGCTTTTGGTTAAAGGTAGGTTCACCTACTCAGTTTCTGTTGGTTGTCTAGTCTGTCGGTTTTCGTATTGTTGTTGTGACCGTGTGGCTGAGTATACGTTGTAATCGGTTGGTGTACGTTGTTTTGTTGATTGTTGTTGTATTGCAGCTAGGGCTGAGCAAAAAATCCGATTATCCGATTCGATCCGCTATCCGCTCCGCATCCGATCCGAAATTATGGATACCCGATCCGATAATGGGTTTCGGATCGGATACCCGAACCAAAATTTTCGGATATCGGATCGGATACGGATACTACCTTCAAAAAAATCGGATACCCGATATCCGATATTTTTCGGATCGGATTTCGGATACCCGATCCAAACTCATTACCCGATCCGAAACATCGAGTTTACTAAATTTTATAAAAACTAGATCTACCTTTATTTAAAAAAAAAAAACATAAATCCATCATTTATAAACCAAAAACCCTAAAAATAAAAACATATCAGTTCTCCCTCCGCCTCCCTCTTCTGAAAATCTTAAATTATCTCCTTCCTTGCCACAAAAATCATCTCCTACCTGATGATGTTTCCTCCGATGACATAAATCGCCGCCACAAAAACCATCTCCTTCCTGATTGCGCCTTGCCTCGACTATCTTTGACTCGACAACAACGACGGTCGACGACAACTACATCTGAAGGCAGGTACAGTTCAGATCTGACATTTTGATACGATTTTTTTTTTGTTCTTTGTTCATTAATTTCATTTATTTGATAATCCTAATTGTATAAATGGTAAACAACCAAAGTTTTGGGGTTTTAATTTCTAAATCTGACATTTTGATGCGACGGTACTGCGCTTATTTTTTTTTGTTTTAAGTTCTCTTGCATGTGAAGTTTTTGGTTAGTGATTGACTGATTCAACTATTAATTCATCTTTATCTGATTGAATAATGATGATCGCTTATAATTAATGTTCTCCTCTCATTGTTGTTGTTCCGGGTGGCTTGTACTTATCTGCAAATTAAATTACAACCTGATGTCCTAATGGTAGTATAATTATCTGCAAATTCAATTGCAGTGTGAAACTTATGAATACTAGTAGATGAGTCAAGCACACATTTGACCTGCAAAATAGGATTGTTAATATTTTTGTCGTGTTTCTCTTCTTGCAAGGTTATGTATATTGAATTATTGATGAGTCAAGCACACATCTGTCGTGTCTCTTGTCTTCCAAAACCATGCTGATATGCGTTTTTTTTCCTTTTCTTCTCTTCTTGCAAGGTTATATGGCAACTTCTTCAAGTACTGCTAGTGTAGACATTTCAAATGATGGTTCACTACCCTCAATTAACGAGGTGGAGGTGGATAAGACTGAAGTTCAAGCTAATGTAGCAAGGGAAAAGGGTAAAAAAAGGGCTAGCTCAAGTATGTCCAGTGACGCTACCGATGAAGGACCGACTAAGAAAGGTAAAGAACGTTCTTGGGTTTGGCCGCATTTCACCAAGTTTAAGATAGGTAACGCTCTAAGATCTCAATGTCGTTACTGTCCTACACATGTAAGTGGTGGATCTGGTAATGTTACTACGACGATGGCCAATCACCTTCGTAGATGTCCCATGTATCCTCCTAACATTGATAACGCACAAAAACTTTTATCTTTGCAAAGTGACTTGACTGGTGAAGATGGTGGAGATACTAGTGTTGACAAAAATAGTATTAAATCTTTGGTTAAGAAGAGAAGTAAACTTGAGCTGTGGAAATTCAATCAAAATGATACTAGGGCAGCTTTGTGTAAAATGATAATAATGGATGAGAGACCCTTTAGGACCGCTGAACATGATGGTTTCCGATTTTTTTGTTCCATTGCTTGTCCTTATTTCATGATACCCTCTCGTTGGACTGTTGCTAGAGATTGTCTTAAAATGTTTTTGGAGGAAAAGAGCAAGCTGAAAACTTACTTCAGCAAGTTGTCGTCCCGTGTATGCTTAACCACTGACACTTGGAAATCTTGTCAAAATTTAAGTTATATGTGTCTCACCGCTCACTTCATTGATCACAACTGGAAATTGCATAAAAGGATCATAAACTTTTGTCCTATTGTTGGTCACACCGGTGAGATAATTGGGAAATCAATTGAGAATTGTTTGATTGAGTGGGGTCTTACTACTAAAGTGCTCACTGTAACGGTGGATAATGCTAAAGCAAATGATGTAGGAGTTGAGTACTTGAGGGAGAGACTGTGTTCATGGAATGGCACAATTCTAGATGGAAAATATTTGCAAATGAGATGTGTTGCTCATATACTTAGTCTAACTGTGAGGGAGGGTTTGAAGGACGCTGATGATTCAGTTTTTAGAATTCGTAATGCTATTATATTTGTCAGGTCTTCTCCCGCGAGATTGCAGAAATTTAATGTTTATGTAAAAAAGAACAAATCGAGTCGTTATCTTTGTTTGGATGTTGAAACTAGGTGGAATTCTACCTATTTGATGTTGGATAGTGGTTTAATTTATCGTAAAGCTTTCTTGAAACTTGAAACTTCTGATGGTGGCAAATTTATAAGTGAGATGAATAAGAATCTTGGTGTTCCTGATGATTCTGATTGGGACTCAGTTTCTTCTCTTTTGCCTTTTCTCAAGATCTTTTATGATGCTACTGTTAGACTTTCTGGCTCGTTATACATTACCACTAATGTGTTCTTGCAAGAAATTGTTGGTATTGGTTTGATGATTGATAAAAAATGTGAAAGTAGTGATATTGGTGTGAAGTTAATGGCATCTGGTATGAAGAAAAAGCATGCTAAGTATTGGGAGAATGCTGATAAGGTGAATGTATTGTTGTATATTGTCGTTGTTCTTGATCCTAGACGTAAAATGCAATATGTAGCTTGGGCAATTAATCAACAATATGACGATTTGAATGCTAAGAAGTTACATAAGAATGTTCTTGAAACTTTGACTTCTTTGTATGCTCATTATACTAAATCTCAACCCATACAAGTGCGTACTCCCCCACCTGAAGTGGAAGTTTGTCCGGATGAGTGTGAGAACATGAATGATTGGCAAGATGTAGTAGAGTCGCAATTTGAGAGAGATGTTAGCAGTCAGGTAACTAATGAAAAAAAAAGTGATATGGATAAGTACCTGGAAGATGTTAGAGAAGTGAATTCTAAAAAGTTTGATGTGTTAGATTGGTGGAAAAAACACGAGGAGGTATATCCTGTCCTCTCTTTGATGGCTAGAGATGTGCTAGCGATTCCCGTTTCTACGGTTGCCTCCGAATCTGCATTTAGCAAAGGTGGTAGGGTACTTGATTCATTTCGTAGCTCACTCTCTCCAAAGATGGTGGAAGGATTGATATGTGCACAAAATTGGTTACGCACAACTCGTGGCCCCCTGCTAGCTGAGGAGTATGTTGACGAGGTTGAAAAATTTGACGAAGGTAAGTAATGCTTTTCTAAACACTTGAATTATAATGCTTCCTTTACTGATTTTTAGTATATACTTGTATTATTATGCTTCCTTTACTGATTTGACAAAGGTAAGTAAAGGAAGCGTAATAATTTGACAAAGGTAAGTAAAGAGCTACAAGGATGAGAATATAGGCTAAGTCTTGTAGTATAATTATGGTTTATATAATGTTATTGTCATTTTACAGAACTTGCAGAGACGTCGGAGGATTCGTCTGCTTGTGATGAGTACATCTAAAGAGTTGGGAGAAGTCGAAGAAGAAGAGATGAAGATGAAGACGGGCTGCATTTTGTTTATTGCTTGTATATCTAGCTCTAGGCTGTAGTAGCTTTATTTTATGTATTCAAGACATTAGCAACCTTGTCTATGTTATGTAAGAGACTATTATTGTCTTTGTTGTGTAAGAGACCCCTTCGTAATTTTGTTTAAAGACACTATGGTTTTAGTTGGGCACCTCTTATTTTTGTTTTACTTGTATGACGGATTTTGAAATATAATATCGAGAATGTCATTCCTTGGCAAATCCGATTTTAGATAATTTGCCATTTTTCAATTCAATAAAACAACCAGCTAAGCAGCCACTCTTTTTATAGTGATTCTAATTCGGATACTAATACTCGGATATCGGATATTTGGATATCCGATCCATATTTTTCGGATACTAAATTTCGGATATCCGATGTATTCGGATCGGATCTCGGATACTCAAATTTTGGATTTTCGGATCGGGTATCCGAACCGTACTTCGGTTTCGGATTGGGTATCCGAACCATGCTCTGCCCTAATTGCAGCTGTCTGTGATTGATTGTCTCTGGTTCTCGAGGTGCGTTCTCGGCTGAGTGGAGTCACTTGCGGAAGTGGCTTCACGCCCTAGTTTCGCCCTCCAAGAAACCCGCCACGGGAGGGGATGTGCACATTAATGGGACGGGGTTATCGCTCGGTATGATGAGCAGGGCTTAGGTGGGAACAGCTGCGGTCCCCCACTGGCAGGGCTGGTCCAGTGGACAGTCGGTGACGGAGATTGGTTGGAGTGGTTGTGAATGTGTATGTGTGTTTGGTTGTGTTTTTAATATGTTGGTACTTTTTGTTGTGTCATACCTCAGTTACTAACCTTGTGTGGCTGTCTTGTTTGTTTTGTTGTGTCTGTCGTGATCCCTTATGGTGAGCAGTCTGTATCAGCAGGTTTTGTCTTGGATGGTAGCTGGAATCCTGGCAGGGATGAGTCTTCACGAGTAATGACAGTAGTAGTATATAGTTTCACGAGTTGTATCTTTCTTTCTTAGTTTGGGTTGTATCACTTGTAAATTAACTTTATATGTTCTTTTATCGACTTTTGATGATTACTTACCTCGGGCAACCGAGATGGTGATGCTCTTATATGCTAGGGAAGGTCTTGTTAAGGCTCCTTGGTATATGGGGGTGTCACAAAGTGGTATCAGAGCGACGATTTTGGAACCTGTAACAAATGAGCCTAATGAACGTAGTGAGTTTAATAAAATGAACCTGGTGTATTTATAATGGGAGCCCCAGCTGATGCTAGATTTTGGGTGAGTAGGCGCCCTCATTTCAAAATCCTGGCCCCATTGTGCTTAAGCCAGTCACTGGGTATGGGAATGTTAAGTCGATAATTATGTGCCTAATGTGTATGGTGATTATGTTAGAATTGATTGTGGTCGAGTCTTTGATGAAGTTAGTATGTGTGTCAGGGTCATGTTAGAGTCATATGTGATTAAGTTCCTAATGGAACTAATAGGTGTGGGTGATGCTAATGAGAAGCGTGAAAAGTTTTGCACGATATAAGTGTGTGCGTGTGAAAAGGGTAGAAATGTGTGATGCGATATGAAATGTGGTAATGGATGTGTTTATTTCAAGTTGTTAGTAATGGTAGTTCCTATAAGAATCTTTAAATTTTATAATGATGATAATAATGATAGCTAAAGAGTTGTAGAATTGTAATGAGAACTATCGAAATATTAATGGACGAATGTGATATATGAATGGCTAAAAGCTTCTGCATGTGACGTGATTAATTTGAGTAGATTAATTTGTTTGTGTTGAAGCATAATTATGTTGCTAGTACACTTGAATAATACCTGTTTAATGTTAAAGGAGTGATTAGAGTAATGTGATTATAAGTTTATTAGCGGAGTTGTAAACAAAGGTTTAGTTATGAAATAATGCGTTAACTGTATACATGAATGATTTAATAGCATGGTAAACTATGTTGTGTGAAGTTCGTTATAGAATAACATGATATGTATCCTAGATGGTGAAACCATTGTGATACAATTGAGTAGTAATGGTATAATGTGAATGAATATGATAACCGGTGACGACTTCCGAAATTGGTTTGGAATCGACACGTGATGTTGTTTTGCATGAATCTTCAGTTAACCTCGTAATTCCGACCGTGTACCCAACCTTACTTGACCGAGTATGAGTGCCTACTAGGCCGAGTAGACCTCATTCGATCTAGTTAGGAAGCTATGACGTCGAGGATGTAGGAATTTCCTACGGACACTCGACAGAATAGCGCCTACTCGATCGAGTAGAGGGCACTCGATCGAGTACCCCACATACTCGATCGAGTAAGCTAGAGTACTCGGGTGTTTGCGGGATTCTTATACTCTCTTTCCATCCTTCTTTCTTTTATTCTACCTCATTCATAAACCCTAATACCTCCATATCTCTCCTCTTGCTCTCAAGTCTTGTGTTGTGGTGATTTATTTGGTGATTTCCCTTGCTTATAATTATTCTTTACTTCCTATTTGATTAAGGTATGAGTTTCCTTCCTATTTTAATGCTTTTCATCAATTAGAAACAATTAGGATGATAGAAAAAAAATCTGAAAATTCGATTTGAATGTGAGAAAATTTGCTTGTAATTGTTGTAATATGATCTAGATGCTTCCCTTTCATGATTATTGTTGTTTATAATACAAAACTCAAATAGAAATTGCATATATTGGTGACCAAAATTTCTAGGGTTTGGTAAATTGAAGTGGTTTTTGGATGTCTTTTACATGTTGAAGAATGAAATTTGAGTAATGTATGTTGTATATATCATGTGGGAAGTTGATTTTTGTGATTTTCACCTCAAAATTTGCCTTAAAACTCCGTCTTAAAAGTGGCCCAAACTGAAATTCGTCACATGTAATTGGACATTTGAGTTGTACATGAATGTATTTTAAAGATCTAAGTCCTAAAAGTTGTAGTGGTTGAGTTAATTCATGTTAATTATGTTAAATTTCCACAGCTGTAGAGACCGTCTGAACTTTAGAATTTGAATTTTACTTGTAATTTGGGAATAGTTGGTGATAGTGTGTACTTAAATGATTCTTTCATGATTAAATATGTGTACATTGTATGTTTTGGTGCATATGTGTTGGTGTATTCAAATGGTATGTTGAAACAGATGCCGAGACTAAACTTAGGGACCCGACAAAGTAAGAGGGGTAGGGCTTCTCAGCCCGAAGTTGGGGAAGGGAGTGGACCGGTGGTACCAGCTGTACCAGAGTATCCTTCTGTGGTCTTTGTAGACTACGCATAGCGGGATAGGTTTGTAGCCTTACAGTCCCGTAAGATGAGACCGACTCGCTGTGTGGACACGACTCTTTTAGAGGACATGGGTGTTGAGACGGATGTCCGTCATATCTTTGAAACTTTGGGATTCACTGAGCTATACCGTTTGCAGAAGCATTCATATGCTTTTCTGACCTTGGAGTTCATGAGCTCGTTTAAATACGAGCCGGCTGAGCAGACTGTGCAGTTCCGTCTTATGAACACCAGTTTTGTTTTGACCATGGACCTTTTTGCCTCTCACCTTGGCTTGGCTAAGCCTCCCAAGAGATCCCTTCGTGACATACCGTCTGAGTGTGGAGTTTGCCGCCTTATGCCCTGTATTACCGGGAAATCAGCTCCCACCGCTAGCAACATGTTAAATGATGTGCAACATGTCACCTTGAGGATCTTTCTCCGTGCCGTCTCGTGTCTCCTTTATGAGAGGTCTGATATGAGTAAGTTAAACTCCCACGAGTTGTTGCTTCTGATGGCTTACCTTAACCTTGAGCGGACTGAAAAAGTGACCTTCAATGCTTCCACTATAGTATGTGCTAGTCTTGCTTTGATGGCCTCCTCTAGCACTAGGTTTCTGAGTTGTGGTGCTATCGCCACCCGTTTAGCTGAAAAGCTAACTTCTTTTGAGGCTTCCTCGGAGTACACCCCTCTAGCCACCTCGGTACCTACCATGGACAGAGATTACTTCCTCGACCTGAAGTGGTTGAGAACCTTGGAGGATGGTAGTTTAGCATAGAGGGTGTGGGGAATGAATTGGATGAAGATACTAGCTCCTGAGCACCTCCCACCGATAGAGCCTTTACCTGCGGCAGTGGTAGCTGTCGATTCTGATGAGGAGGAGACTAAAGCGCGTCCTGCGAGGCAGACGTACTTCATCGACCCGGAGATTCTCCGAGTCATGCCTGAGCCGAGGAAGGGGGAGAATGTGAGAGCTGAGGAGGATTGCCCTAGGATAGGGAGAGGGTCACGTCGAGTGCGGGAGAGGATGGCTGAGACATAGCCGCAGCCGACAGCACCGCCAAAGCACCCATTTTCTTGTTACCCTTACCTTGATACCCCGGCGACACGAGAGAGCTACCTGGCAGAGAGAGTGTCCTCTACCTTGACGCTCCAAAACATGCACGAGATGGCATATACTCAGGGTATTGGGACCTCGGGACCGCATCCAGTTTGTTGGAGGGGAGTTGGGGACTACCGCGGGGTTTTCCACTCCTACGGGGTGGACATGACCACTTGGGGAGCACCTCAGTCTTATCCTTACGGCGGTTTGACCTCATGGTACGTGTATCCGGAGGTTGGAGCAGGAGATGATGCGGGTCTTGGGACTTCAGGAGCTGGCACTTCAGGTGGTGACGGAGCCGAGGATGAGGTCATGGATGAGCAGCAGCAGCAGGAGTGATGCTCCTTTCTTTCTCTTTTGATTATGGTTGTTGGTTGTGATGGATATTAGTTTATTTCATTTCATACTTATTATGTTCGGTTTGTATTGGTGGCCATAAGGCCGTACTTGCTTTTCCTAGACTTGTTTGCAGGATTTCTGGTCGGATTATCATCCCGACTCGCGGTTATGCGATCGTATATATATATATATATATATATATATATATATATATATATATATATATATATATATATATATATATATATATATATATATATATATATATATATATATATATATATTAGGGAAGTTGTGGAGTAGCATTTGACCGAGTGCCCCTCACTCGATCGAGTAGCTGCAGATGTGCCAGTTAAAGGGTATTCTGATCTCGGGCTACTCGATCGAGTAGCTAAGATACTCGATCGAGTAGGGCCAGCTCGATCGAGTGCCTAACCCACTCGATCGAGTAGCACTGTTACAGGCACTTTTTCGAAAATGAAAATTGTTTGAATGTTTCTATTTTTACATATTTCGATAGTTATAATGGTTATTGAAGGATGGTAACATGTTTGGGTTGACTTGTTATTTATAAATGACATTTTGTGGGAGTAGATGTGACACAAAAGTTCCTTTTATTACATTCTTTTTATTTTATCAACATCTACAAGAGGGCATAACTTATTTATTATAGAAAAGACTTGTTAATTATTTCGCAGAATTTCTATAACTACATTATATACAATTGATATATGCATGTTTTTTTATGGTTCTTGATAATTGTTCTCGTAAGGCGGTATATATATATAGAAGACTATGTTAGTCATGATTAATGAGTAATGTCGACAAGGTGCATTATGTGTTAGAAAAATTATTTGATGGTGAACTTCGGGGACGAAGTTCCTTTTTAGAGGGGAAGAGTAATGTCGCAAAATAAAAAGACCGATGTTATAATAATTTTGTGGTTTGTTTGTAGTGTTTGCTATGGTCTCTGTTATATTTCTAGCATGAAGTTATAATTGTTTTAATCGTTTGATGAGTAATTTGTATGTTTAAGTAAAAGTCGAGTAATTTGCCATGAAAAGATAGTCATAAAGAGATAAAGATGTCAAAAACGGTAGTGGAGTGGTTCAGCTATGAGTCATGCATTGTATGAATCTGTAATAGGATCGTTATGTGACATATTTTGTGTGACATATTTTGTGTGGTAGTTGCGTTAATGTGTGTCTGAGGAGTTCGGTGTAGTAGTTTAGTTGTTAGTTTAATTATTCATATTGGTGCATGTCGTGATTCTTGGTAATTCGAGTTGTGGTTGTAAGAGTTCGTGTATGTGGTGTGTTGGACATTGGATGATGACGACATAATGGGCTAATGCCTCTAGTGAGTAGTGGACTTGTGTCAGGAGAACGGGAGTGTTGACCTTGGGTTTCTTGTTGCGCCGTTTGGGGGAGGATGAGTCAAACTTCGGGGACGATGTTCTTTTTAAGGGGGGAAGACTCTAATACCCACCCTTTTAGGGATCCGTTGACCGACGTTGACTGATCTTTGGGGGCAGGTGATGGCCTTTAGGAATGCGTGTCAGGGATATCTAGTGGCTTGTTAGAGTATGAGGATGAGTGGCACTCGATAGAGTAGAGGTTACTCGATCGAGTATCTTGGGTACTCGATCGAGTAGGGGCCACTCGATCGAGTAGGTTAGTTACTCGATCGAGTAGTTCAGGTACTCGATCGAGTAGGGGCCACTCGATCGAGTAGGTTAGTTACTCGATCGAGTAGCGTCTTTCCAGCGAGGGTTTATAATCCTGTTTTGTCAAAACCGCAAATCATTTCCGCCTTCTTCTTTTAGACCTAGATGTCGTCTCCCCCTTTCCCTTCACCAAATACCTTCCATGGGAGCCTTTGAGGATGCTAGTACCTTGAAGATGGGTTACTTGAGTCGGGTAGCGGTCGTAACGCCGTTGTGAGATGCGTTGGTATGTCATCGTCATCATCTTTGTCTTTGTTGTTCCTTGTAGGTTTATGTTTGGTAGTGATAGGCTTGTGTACTGTTTGTATAGGGATTTCTTGCTTGGTTGATGTCATATGGTTAATCGAGGAATCGCTGCTTTTGGTTAAAGGTGGGTTCGCTTACTCAGTTTCAGTTGGTTGTCTAGTGTGTCGGTTGTCGTATTGTTGTTTTGACCGTGTGGTTGAGTATACGTGGTAATCGGTTGGTGTACGCTGTTTTTTTTATTGTTGTTGTATTGCAGCTGTCTGTGATTGATTGTCTCTGGTTCTCGAGGTGCGTCCTCGGCTGAGTGGAGTCACTTGCGGGAGTGGCTTCACGCCCTAGTTTCGCCCTCCGTGGAACCCGCCACGGGAGGGGATGTGCACATTAATGGGACAGGGTTATCGCTAGGTATGATGAGCGGGGCTTAGGTGGGAACGGCTGCGGTCCCCCACTGGCAGGGCTGGTCCAGTAGACAGTCGGTGACGGAGATTGGTTGGAGTGGTTGTGACTGTGTATGTTTGTTTGGTTGTGTTTGTAATATGTTGGTACTGTTTGATGTGTCATACCTCAGTTACTAACCTTGTGTGGCTGTCTTGTTTGTTTTGTTGTGTCTGCCGTGATCCCCTTATGGTGAGCAGTCTGTATTAGCAGGTTTTGTCTTGGATGGTAGCTGGAATCCTGGCAGGGATGAGTCTTCACGAGTAATGACAGTAGTAGTATATAGTTTCACGAGTTGTATCTTTCTTTCGTAGTTTGGGTTGTATCACGTGTAAATTAACTTTATATGTTCTTTTATCGACTTTTGATGATTACTTACCTCGGGCAACCGAGATGGTGATGCTCTTATATGCTAGGGAAGGTCTTGTGAAGGCTCCTTGGTATATGGGGGTGTCACACAAATGATCGGTTAAATATCTATGAATGATTTTCCTCTACAATTCTGATATTTGTGGTGTGAGACCATCTTAGTCACACTCACACCAATTTAGTCTTCAATTTAGTCTTGAAGAAATCAAATCAACACAAAACATTTTTTCTCTAATAATCAACCATTAGGTGTTAAGGACAAGGTTACACTAGTTGTGTCTTCTCTTGCTAAAGATTATGTGTATCTAGTAAGTTAAATAAGTGTATCTAGCAAGGTAAATACATGTATCTAGCAATTTGAAAGAGTGTATCTACCTTGCAAGAGATGTGTAACTAGCAATGTAAATAAGTGTATCTAGCATAGTAAATGAGTGTAACTAGCAATGTAAATAAGTGTATCTAGCATAGTAAATGAGTGTACCTAGCAAGGTGAAGGCGTGTATCTAACAATATAAAGTAGTATATGTGACTTGATAGAGATGTGTATCTAGCAAGATAAATAAACAAGTTAGTGTTAAATTGTTTATAAGGAGTACACATACTCATATTGTTTAATGTTGGTTGTATGAGTGATAATACTGATAACCTAAGCTTTTCAATAGTATACGAATCTTTACAATCACGCCACACTTTTAAACCGCTAATTTTACTTGTTTTTTTTGGCATAATAGATGCTATAAAATGATTAGCTATTTACACATGATTACTGAAACACGTGGTTTTTCTAAATATCCTTGCTTCGCGTTGTCGCATTTGTAAGTTAGAAACGCCAATTCTTGTTAACGAACCCCAAATCATTTTGTGATTCAATCCGGAATAGGTTAAACATCAAAATTAGAAAGAGTCAAAGAGATGCCGAAAATCCGGTACCAAATTCATGTGAGAAATATCAGTATATTTCATCAAGAAAATTTCGGATTATAACGAAATTATGAAATATGAAATTGCTAGTCATAAACGAATTGCATAAACAAAAGAAAAGAGATTAGAATTAACCTTTGGTTCTATGTGCTACTAGGAAGCTGCCTTTCTCCTATCATCCCTTATGTCACAGAATGAAACTAACTCATCTTATGTTTGCAGATGATTTGTTATTGTTTTGTAAGGGAGATATTAAGTCTATCATGGTTATTTTGAGATCTTATTCTGCTTTCTCTGTAGCATCTGGTCTGAATATGAATGCACAGAAGTCTTGTGCATATTTTAATGGTGTGAATGACGAGCTCAAGAAGGATATTCTTTCAGTTTCTGGTTTTATGGAAGGTAAATTGCCATTTAAATACCTTGGGGTTCCAATCACTGCAGGCAGATTGAAAAAGAAGGAGTGTGCAGTGTTAATTGATAAGATTGTTACTAGAATTAAGAGTTTGGGAGCCAGACGTTTATCCTATGCAGGCAGGCTTGTACTGGTTAATTCTGTGCTTGCTTCTATTTATAATTATTGGGCCTCTATGTTTGTACTTCCCAAAGGAGTTTTGCACAGAGTTGATGCTATCTGTAGAAATTTCTTATGGGAGGGTAGCACAGAGCATAATAGGGCTTCCTTTATTGCTTGGTCAAAAGTGTGTGTCCCTAAGAAGGAAGGTGGATTAGGGCTCAAGCAAAGCCAAATTTGGAATCAAGCTATCATTGGGAAGCTTGTTTGGTGGTTGGCAGAGAAACAAGACAAGCTTTGGGTGCAATGGGTGCATCATGTTTATTGTAAGGATCAAGCTTGGCATCAACATCAACCTACTTCCAGTGCTAGCTGGCATTGGAGGAAGATTTGTCAGGTTCGTGATTTAATTCAGGATGGATTTATTAATCATAGTTGGAGTATCAGTCAGGGTGATTATAAGGTTAGTTCGTGTTATAACTGGTTGAAAATTAAAAGGAATCAAGTTTCTTGGAGCAATGTTGTATGGAATTCAATGGCCATACCAAAACATTCCTTTATAGCATGGATAATTGCAAATGAAGCATTGATGCTGAAACAAAAATTATTCAAGCTTCATATCGATTCGATGATTTATGTCAGATCTGTTTGAATCACTGAAACTCATGTGCATCTCTTCACCGAGTGTGTATACAATCAACATTTTACTGGTGATTGGCAGCTGGTTGATTGCTGATTTCAGCAGTCCTTCTATACTTAACAGTATAGCCAGCAAGAGGTGGAGTAAGTTGATAAAGCAAGTATGCACCATTACTATCTTGGCAGTGTGGTATCAAATATGGTTTCAAAGGAATGAAGCCCGGATTAATGGAAAAGTTCAAAGAGCTGTTTATGTTTTCAATTTCATTAAGGCTAGCATCTCTCAACGTTTTCATAGTTGTAAACCTCAAGTCATCTCTGATAAGGATACTTGTTGGTTGTCTAGAGTGCAATTAGTATAAGTATATGCACTGAAATATGTATGGTACTAAAAATGTCTTGTATTGCTGTTCTTTATTGATCAATATAATTTCTTACCTTTTAGCAAAAAAAATAACCTTTGGTTCTAACAATTTGGCCTAAGAACAAATATCGAAATCGATATTCTCCTAATTATTGCACCCAAAATTCTTTGAGAAATGCCTCTCTTTTTGCTAGAATGAGATCCCCAATTTCTAATGATTTTAAGGTTTTTTTTTGTGATGAGAGTTTTGTTAGGTCAAAAACAAGTGAGTAAAATGATCCTCCTTTCTCTCCTCTTAACCGTGTAAAAGGAGGAGAATAAGGGGAAGATATTTTCTTCCTTTTTTTCGTGTAACAACCGAAAAAAATAAGGAGAATATCTTCTTATTTTCGGTTGTTACCAATATGTAAAAAATGTGTATATATCAATTGTCATTTATGTCATCATGTATTAATAAGTCCACACACAACAGTTTGTAGTCGATTTATTAATACCGGTCTGTCAACATTTATTATGACAATATCGTATAATATATACATTAACTA
The DNA here is from genome assembly GCF_048544455.1 of Silene latifolia. Taxonomy (NCBI): domain Eukaryota; kingdom Viridiplantae; phylum Streptophyta; class Magnoliopsida; order Caryophyllales; family Caryophyllaceae; genus Silene; species Silene latifolia. The sequence goes on along the minus strand of NC_133532.1, from coordinate 65,067,980 downwards.
TAAATATCGCATATTTATAATTTGCTAATTAAATATAACCGTTTACGTTTAATTACAAATTAACATCTTAATTCGTTTAAGCTAACATTATATACATTAATTAAATATAATAGTTTATATTCAATTTTACGAATTAACAATTAATTCGTCTCAGCTTATATTATTTAATTGAATTAAATAATCGACTCATCATCACATTGACTAACCTTTTAGTCAAATACATGGACTAACCTTTTAGTCATATAAGGCATCAATGTGATTATATTTTCATACAATCACATCTCTCAAACACATCCTTTAGGTATGACTTTTAGGGACCAGTTGATCACCGCCATCAGTATGATAATAACGCCAAACTTCTAGCAAGCCAACCGTTATTAAGTAAACGTTAATCAACTGATAAAATACTAAGTATACCCTGTGAACCTATAAGAGATTTATATACGTTATCACACTAACTGTGGAGGACACTAGCTCCAACAATCTCCCACTTGTCCTCACAAGTGTATGTGCGATAACCGATTCTCATATCCTTAATTTCTCCCACTCAATGTAAAACAATTTGCAAAATCCGTTTTCACAAAGGTCGTATTTTACAAGTGATCAATATCAAGAGTGGTTTTCCCGACTAGAGAGTAACTTAACTGATAAACGAATCATCATTCGAGCATGGCCATGCATTTCAGTTAAAACTCCTCGAGTGGCCCTGAGAAATGACTAAACCTGATAAAGGTTGGATATTTTCTTCAACTCGAATCCTGCAAATATAAGCACAGTATGAAATGACCCAGTAAAAATATGCTTAGCCTCCTGTTACGGTCGACCATGAGAAAGAAACCAAAGTCACCCAAAAACTGCCTTAATCTCAAGAGACAGTCGATAGTCAAAAGAATCGACTCTAGGAACACAATGGACGTCTAATCCACGCACCGAATGTTTTTAAACATTTAGGACTCCATTACATTGTCACAATGTCCTACGAGGTATCGTTATAACTCGCATCTGTGATCGATCAGCCAACCGTTTGACTTATGGCTCGTTAAACCCACCATCAATCAACTTCACAAAATAATAGCCAGAGTTATCAGCTCATGTAGGCGATTACGGACCAAAACAAATATAATGTAATTCAGTTCACTTTGTCGCGTTCAATGTTGTCGTACAATCCACATGAAAAACAAAATATGAAATAATACGATGAAGTTATAAATAGCATATGAAAAGGAAAATGTATCGAATCCATAATCAACTACTACAACTCAGGAACACGTTTAATTCCAATGGAAATAACGTGCCCTTCATGCTTATCATATTTGAATGGTTTAGTGAGAGGATCCGCGATGTTGTCATCCGAAGCAATCTTGTCAATCACTATCTCCTCTTGCTCCACGTAATCACGGATCAGGTGAGCCTTCCGATGTACATGTCTAGACTTGTTGCTAGACATAGGCTCCTTGGCCTGGAAGATGGCACCTCTATTGTCACAATATATGGTGATTGGGTCATTCGAACTAGGAACTATGGTTAGTCCTTGTAAGAATTGACGCATCCATATAGCTTCCTTTGCTGCTTCTGAAGCGGCATAGTATTCGGATTCAGTAGTAGAATCTGCTACAACATTCTGTTTGGAACTTTTCCAGCTGACCGCAGCACCATTAAGAGTAAAAACGAATCCAGACTGAGATTTCGAATCATCTCGATCCGTTTGGAAGCAAGCATATGCGTAACCGATTGCACATAGCTTAGTATCTCCTCCATAAGTCAATGCCCAATCCTTAGTCCTCCGTAGGTACTTAAGGATATTTTTAACAGCTATCCAGTGTGTTTCACCTGGATTATTTTGGTACCGACTCGTCATACTCAATGCATATGCCACGTCTGGACGTGTGCATATCATGGCATACATGATTGATCCTATGGCTGATGCATAAGGAACTCGACTCATGCGTTCAACCCCTTCCGGTGTCGTGGGTGACTGAGACTTGCTCAAATGCATCCCAGAAGTCATTGGAAGGTTCCCCTTCTTGGAGTTGGTCATGCTGAACCTTTCAAGAATCTTATCTAAATAAGACTCTTGACTCAGTGATAACATCCGTCGTGATCTATCTCGATAGATATGGATTCACAATATGCGTTGTGCCTCACCCAGATCTTTCATCTGGAAATGGTTCTTCAACCATCCTTTTACCGAAGATAAGAGAGGAATGCCATTCCCAATCAAGATTATGTCATCGACATACAATATCAAGAAACCAATCTTGCTCCCACTCGACTTGATATATAAGCATGGTTCCTCGACCGATCGAGTGAATCCATACTCTTTTATCACCTGGTCGAAACAATGATTCCAACTCCGAGAAGCTTGCTTAAGTCCATAAATGGAACGTTTAAGCTTGCACACTTTCTTAGGATTTTCATGATCTATGAAACCTTCGGGTTGTACCATGTACAATTCCTCCTCCAAATAACCGTTTAAGAAGGCGGTTTTCACATCCATCTGCCAAATTTCATAGTCATGAAAAGCGGCAATCGCTAAGATTATCCGAATGGAACGCAACATAACTACGGGTGCAAAAATTTCATCATAATGCAATCCGTGCACTTAAGTGAAACCTTTTGCCACTAGTCGTGCCTTATAGGTATCTGGTTGCACGTCTACAGAATGCTTTATTTTGTAAAGCCATTTGCACTGAAGAGGTCGTACCTTGTTAGGTAAATCAACAATATCCCATACGTCATTCTCATACATGGAGTCCATCTCGGATTGCATGGCTTCAAGCCATAGCTTAGAGTCGGAACAGGTCATGGCACCATTATAGGTAGCGGGTTCATTACTCTCTAGGAGCAAAACGTCATTTTCCTCGACCATACCAATGTATCTGTCTGGAGGATTAGAGACTTTACCCGACCTCCTAGGTTCCTGAGGAATGTTAACCGTATCATTAGTTGAAGGAACATCTTCCTCCATCTGTTCCTCGGTTGTTGGTTCTTGAATCTCCGACAGCTCGAAGGTTCTATTACTTGACTTGTTCTCGAGAAATTCTTTCTCTAAAAACTTTGCACTAGCCGCAACAAAAACTTGATGTTCGGTAGGTGAATAGAAGTAATGACCAAACATTCCTTTTGGATAACCAATAAAGTATGTCGACCGATCGCGGGCCGAGCTTATCCTCGTGTCCCCACTTGACATAAGCCTCGCAGCCCCAAACCCGAATAAAGGACAAGTTAGGGACCGTTCCCTTCCACATTTTATATGGAGTCTTGTCGACAGCTTTAGACGGACTTCGGTTAAGTATAAGAGCAGCTGACAAAAGAGCGAAACCCCATAATGAATCAGGTACTACCGTGTGACTCATCATGGATCGAACCATATCAAGTAGTGTTCGATTTCTCCATTCGGACACACCATTTAATTGAGGTGTTCCAGGTGGAGTTAACTGTAAACTATTCCACAGTCTTTAAGGTGTTGATCAAACTCATTTGAAAGATATTCGCCACCCCGATCTGAACGGAGTGCTTTAACCTTTCTTCCCAGTTGGTTCTCAACCTTATTCTGGTATTCTTTGAATTTTTCAAAAGACTCACTTTTATGCTTCATTAAGTAGACATATCCGTATCTACTCAAATCATCCGTGAAAGTGATAAAATATCTATGGCCGTCTCTTGCGGTGATTGACATAGGTCCACATACATCAGTATGTATGAGTCCTAATAGGTCATTAACGCGCATTCCAACACCTTTGAAGGAAATTCGAGTCATTTTGCCGATAAGACATGATTCACACGTGCCAAATGATGAGAAATCAAATGTGGGGATAGTCCCATTCTCGATGAGTTTCTTTACACGTTTTTCATTTATGTATCCCATTCGACAATGCCATAGATAAATTTGATCTTTGTCACCAACCTTTAATTTCTTATTATTCACATGTAATATATCTGTGGTTTGATCTAAGATATAAATTCCATTCATGGAAACTGCTTTGCCATAAACCATTTCATCAAAAGAGAAAATACAGCTATTGTCCTTTATTGAAAATGAAAAACCGTCTTTATCCAGTACGGAAACAGAAATAATATTCTTAGATAAACTGGGTACATAGTAACAGTTATATAAATATAACTCAAAACCACTTGGGAGCTGGATTACGTATGTTCCCTTTGAGACTGCAGCAACTCTTGCTCCATTCCCGACTCGCAGGTCCACATCACCCTTTGCGAGAGGTGTGATGTTTTTTAGGCCCTGCAACTGATTACACAGATGAGAACCACAACCAGTATCAAGTACCCAAGTTCCGAAACTTGCATGGTTAATCTATATCATATGAATATAAGATGACATACCAACAGGAGTGACGCGGCCTACTTTTATGTCCTCACGGTACACGGGACAGTTCCTCCTCCAATGCCCAGTCTTGTGACAATGGTGGCACTCAACGTTACCGTCCTTGATCTTTGCCTTGCCTTGTGAGCCACTAGTCTCACCAGGCCCACTCTTACCGTTTCCTGACTTCTTAAACTTTGGCTTTCCTACAGTTAGGTCGCCGTGAGCTTTGCCCTTACCCTTATTCTTGTTGGAAATCATGAGAACATCTTGCTTCATGCTCCCACTCAATTTCATATCCTTCTCGGTCTGTACGAGAAGTGAGTGTAGCTCATGAGGACTTTTCTTCATGTCATTCATGTAGTAATTTGCCCTGAAGAGGGAAAAACCATCATGAAGTGAATGAAGCATACGGTCAATGACTATGCTCTCACTAATTTTGCAATCAAGTGCCTCCAGTTTCTCGACATTCTCAATCATGTTAAGAATGTGTGGGCTAACCGGTTGGCCCTTCTGGAGTTTCGCATCAAAGAAGCGACAGGTATGCTCATAAGTAACGATTCTCGGTGCTTTTGAGAACTCATTAGTAAGCGTGGTGAAAATCTTGTTTGCACCTTGGGCAATGAAGCGTCTTTGCAAATTGGTTTCCATTGCAAAAATGAGTACGTTCTTTATCGCACCTGCTTCCATGACTAAGTCACTATAAGCAAGTGACTCGTTAGCTCTAGCATTGGGGCCTGGGTTTGGCGGTATTGGCTCAGTCAAGTACTTGAGCTTGCCGTCAGCAATAGCAGCATTCCGTAATGATGCCTCCCAGTCCGCAAAGTTGGACTCGTCATTCTTCAGTCGTGTGGACTGATTCATGTGGTCCATGAAAGTTTTGAGCCAGGACTCGCGTGCAAGTGTGGCACTTGGCATAGGGATATCATTATTTCCAGCCATTTGTTGTAAGCAGTATTATCAATATAAAACGAATTCTAAACTGCGAAAAGAAGAAAAACTATAATAAGCATACTCATCGTTATGATTTAAGTCTAATGCAAAAACTGTTATAATGCGAAGACTCAATCATTTATACAATTGACCTCCCTCAAGAATTATATAAATGATCCCAAGACTCAATTATCTGTAAATTGATAAGCCAACCTCTTGGCTAATTCTACTATTAGAATTTTTGGTTGATAAATTTCTGTAAATTCTATCTATAGTCCATCATAATCACGAGAAACTCTTCGGATTATAACGTTGAGGTAAAATAAGTCAACACAAACTACTTACCCAACGTTGAAGGGGTCATATGGAGAGTAAGGTCCTATATGCCTACCGACGAAGAAGGGATTCATAGTTGTTTGGCCTATAAAGACTAGTCTCAATTTTAGTTTTAGAGGAAGATCCCATCAACTTTATTTTAATTCATTTTAAGTGAACTAATATCTAGCATACGAGAATGAATAAACTAAGATGATGGCTTAAAATTGTGTGACATCTTTATGTACATGATAACTAACATCCAAACTATATGAGTCAATTTTCATGCATATGAGTAGGTGGTTTGGTTTAGGCGGAATATGATGCACTAACTATGATGCGAAGAAAAGCAATAAGAATGGAAAAACGTAAAACAAAATAAAGTCCTAGTGTGGCCTATCTACCAAAATGAACATAAATACAACTTTGGAATCCTTCCTAGGACCCGAGAAGCTTGTCTTGATGTTCCATGTTGGTCCATGTAGCGGGAGTGAGCAATCAAATCTCCATCTTTAGTCTTCTCAAAATTACAATAAATAAATTACAAAATAAACCTATTTACATTCTAATTTCAAAAACATAATACTAAAGAAAATCAAAGGAGATTCGAGATCTCAAAATTACATCAAAATTATGTTTCCATCATTACGAAAACATAATTAACTAAGGCCACACTAGGTAATACAAAATTACAACCGATTGCAAAAATACGTAAATAAACCATTCAACAATTCATACAACCAAATAAAATGCATCAACTATAAATTAATCATTCAAGACATAATTCCTTAATTATGTAGAGTAATTTATCCAAACCACCTATTTTATAATTATCAAAATTATGTGACAATTCCTCAATTACTCACAATAATTCCAATCTTAATTCACATTAGCTAGTGATATGAATTAATCCAACATTATTTTAAACCTATTTAAAATAATTGGGTATCTTTAATTTGTGAACTTTTTCACAACAAACAATCATACATTATAAATTTAATGTATAATAATTATTGGCCAAAACACAAACAAAAAAAATTATTTTAAATTGCTCTCGGCATTTCTTTAAAAACAAAAAAAAAACAGTTTTTTTTTTTAATAAATGCACTCGGCATTCAAACCCTAAAAACAAAACGGTTTTTATTATTTTTTTTTACTTGCGGTATTTTGCCCTAAATGACGAAAAACAGATTTTTTTTTTTTTTTCCGAAAAAAAAAAACCCTTTTATGTGAACAATTTGTTTAATGTTGCTACTATAACAAGATTGGCATAATCATCAACTTTTAATTTAAACATGGATCCAAACTAGATGATTCAATTTAACCTCTTAAAATGAATATCTAAATTATGATTAAATCGATTATCCGAATATTTGATTCATCACAATTGATTTGAACATTATTAAATTAATGAATCATGATTCTAAACAACAATTTAAAACCATGTATGCCAAAAACTATATAGCAAAAACAAATGAACATCATCAATCAAAACGATTTCCATTTACATTTTAATTTAATTCTTATTAAATCAAAACATCTACAAATTTATCATATTATCATCTTAACATATTAAAACAACAATATCAATAAATCAAAATGGAAATAAGGCATAAAAAACAAAAAAAAATTGTCTCGGCAAAAAAATTTTATACGGCCGAAACCCTTTTTTTTTCTTCAATTTTTTTGTTTAAATCCATTTATGAAAATCATATAAAATAATTTTGTGGCCTATGCTCTGATACCACTTGTGAGAAATATCAGTATATTTCATCAAGAAAATTTTGGATTATAACGAAATTATGAAATATGAAATTGCTAGTCATAAACGAATTGCATAAACAAAAGAAAAGAGATTAGAATTAACCTTTGGTCCTAGCAATTTGGCCTAAGAACAAATATCGAAATCGTCATGTATTAATAAGTCCACACACAACAGTTTGTAGTCGATTTATTAATACCGGTCTGTCAAGATTTATTATGACAATATCGTATAATATATACATTAACTATAAATATCGCATATTTATAATTTGCTAATTAAATATAACCGTTTACGTTTAATTACGAATTAAAATCTTAATTCGTTTAAGCTAACATTATATACATTAATTAAATATAACAGTTCATATTCAATTTTACGAATTAACAATTAATTCCTCTCAGCTGATATTATTTAATTGAATTAAATAATCGACTCATCATCACATTGACTAACCTTTTAGTCAAATACATGGACTAACCTTTTAGTCATATAAGGCATCAATATGATTATATTTTCATACAATCACATCTCTCAAACACATCCTTTAGGTGTGACTTTTAGGGACCAGTTGATCACCACCATCAGTATGATAATAACGTCAAACTTCTAGCAAGCCAACCGTTATTAAGTAAACGTTAATCAACTGATAAAATACTAAGTATACCCTGTGAACCTACAAGAGATTTATATACGTTATCACACTAACTGTGGAGGACACTAGCTCAAACAATTCAGCTGTCATCAATTATCTCAGATGGCATTATGTTCATAAGGAGCATTTTATCTACCCTCACCATTTGTAACAACTAAAAGCACACTCCGGAGTCCAACTTCCTTCTATAATGATCCAAACTTCAGTTACTCAATGGAGAGCAAAATTCAAGATTGGGACAGGAAGTCAGGAGGGACAAGATTGGTTAACCACGCCCCCTGTCCTTCCCTCACACGTAACTCCACCAACACCATCACTGCCTCACCTCAACCACCTCTAAAATCCTCCAGCGAGCACCAAGACAAACGCCAACCACATCATTGGTAGCTCAGTTGCATATATTACTAGCTCAGATACACATGATATTACTCATAGATACACAAATCCATTTGTGTATCCAATAGTAATATCATGTGTATCCGGTGTGATATTTTGAGTATCCGCCACTCCACCAAGCCCACCACCACCCCACAACTCATCCAACCACCTACCCTTTCATTACACGACCACCACCATTCACCTACCCACCACCAGGTCCACCCAATTCCACAAACTTGACCACCATATAACACATTCCTGTCACCACTCCCAACCACCCACAAAAAATCACCATTTATTCATCGGACCAATACCATATCTTGCCGGCGTTCCACATTGCTAGACTCATAGTCGTCGCTCGTCTTTATTCCCTTTAAACATAGAGCCGCTGTCGTCGAACCATTCAGACGACGCACCCCTCCAGGCACTGATAGCATTACACCCGCACAAAAACGACAAATTCACACAAAACACCACAAATAATTGATATATTCGACCACCGTTATCCGCACCACACGCAGGACCATGTCATGAAACCACTCATTTGAAAAACATCTCAATTAAATGCTTTCTTTCAGTTGTAGTGATGATGCAGGCCTGCATTTACCGGCGACGAGAACAAAAATTAGAAACACAGGGACGATGATGGAGCGAAAATTCGCTGGGGGTGGTCGAATTGGGGTGGCAAATCGACAAGCTTGATGCCGGAACTAGTTAGGTTGCCGGTCAGTGATTATATAGTGGCTTGAGATGATTGAAGGGAAGAGACATATAGAGGTATCGATTCCGGCTAAACCGCGGCATAGCAACACTAATTCCGGCAGATCCATGGTCAACAACGGCAATGGTGGTTGCCGGAGCTCCGGTACCGAGTTTACCGACATTAATTGGGAGGATTTAGAAGGATTTATAGGTGAGAGTAGTTGTTTGTTTACGGATGACAGTTTTTATGGTAAGAGGATGAGGTTTAATCTTGGCCACACCGCTTTAATCTAACCATCTCTATGCAGGTAGGGTAGGCACCGATTGTATGGTCGCCGGAGTCTGGGACTGTTGTCGGTGATTCGCCGGCGGCGGCAACTAATGTGAAGTGCGGATGAGAGAAGTAAGAACAAGGGTTGGGTTACTGTGTGTGACTTTGGAAATGTTTGGACCTTCTTTTAGTCAGGGAAGTTATTTGGGCTTTGATACAAAGAAGTGTTTTTAAGTTAG